>NC_081437.1:17892106-18168250 GCF_949786415.1 Peromyscus eremicus | reverse complement strand
CAAATAAGCAGTTTCAACAAAGGCTAAGTTAGCTAGGACATCCTGGCCTTTGGTTCCTAGGATAGCACTGGGTATTTTTCCATGGGATTCTCCATCAAGGAGGTCAGATTCTAGTTAAACTGGAAATGGCCCCAGGGAAGAATAGAAGATGGAGGAATCTCTGCACTGTCTTGTCCTGTCATCATAGGTAGAAAGACTAGGGAAACTCACTGGTAGGTTTTGAAAATTCTGAAATGTCTCTTTGTGTTATCTGAACACATTTCATTTGTCTGAACAGCTGGTGGCACTGTTTTGGGGGAAGTTATAGGGCTTGGCTGGCAGAGGTGGATCACTGTACATAAGCCCTTAGGTGAGCTGGCCCTGCCCTGCTTGTATTCCACTCTTTTTCTGCTTCCTGCCTGTCATGATGTGAGCAGCCTCTGCCACACACTTGCATCCAGGGATCTATTCTTGGGTGCTGCCCCTTCCACCTGATGGACTGTCTCCCTTGAAACCATGAGTCCAAACAAAGACATCTTCCCTCTTGAGCTGTTTTTGCCAAGTATTTCTATCGAGGTGCTGAAGAAAGCAACTTGTTCACCAGTGGAGAAACACATGGCTTAGAGAGAAACAGAAAGCTTAGAGGAAATAGCAAAGATAGCTAGAGAGAGCAGAGCGCTCATATGAAAGTGGTGGGGGCGGGGTGCACCTAGCTGTTTGGGAGGAGAAAGACCATCTTATTTGAAGGAGAAGAGGGAAAGAACCAGGAAGAACGGAAGGGGTAAGAGATTCAAACTTTTTCGTTGTACTGTGCATAGATACCATGGTTTTTGAGAGGAGCAAGGGCAGTTTGTAATACTGACCCGTCCTTTTTTCCTAACTGCTACTCAGTCCAGCTTCTCTATGTGGAAATCCACATCTGTGCATCTTTTCCATTCTCATCACATCTTAGTAAGAAAATGCCAGGTGTATGTATTTCCAGCCGCCTTGTCTTTTGTAGATTTCTCCCAGGAATACTGACGACAAATGGTGTTGATCTTCGTGTGGAATTCAGGAGAGCATCAAAACCAGTCTTAAAGTGAATATAAGTGACCTGCCATAGTTTTTTTTCTTATGAAAAATATAGAAATCTTACAAAAATGTGTGTGCTTAACTTAATTGACATATTTAATTCCATAGTTTCATAATTTCCCTCACAGCTGTTGAAACTGAAATGCCTCCTCTGCTAACAGAATTCTAGTGAAAAGGGCATGAAATGGAATTTTTCTTAAGAGAAACAGTGTTTAAGAACTCAACTGAAGCTGGTGGTGGTGGTGGCCGTGGTGGTGGTGGTGGTGGTGGAGGTGGTGGCGCACGCCTTTAATCCCAGCACTTGGGAGGCAGAGGCAGGTGGATCTCTGAGTTCAAGGCCAGCAAAGTGGGTTCCATGACAGCCAGGGATACACAGAGAAACCCTGTCTCAAAAACAAAACAAAACAACAACAAACAAACAAACAAAAAACCAAACCAAACCAAAAAAAACCCCCAAAAACCAAAAAAACAAAACCAAAAACCAAAACAAAAAAGAACTCAGTTGAATTTCTCCTCTTGGGTTATTTCCTTTGCTAATGTCTCACTGGTGAGGGAAGACAGATAATATCTAAAAGGATGACTCCTTCACTTGACAAGTTTGATCATTGAAGATAGGTTTTTTTTTTTTTTATTCCAATGAGATATCTGATAGAGTAGCTATTTGCAGTTGTTCGGCTTGTGATGTCCAAAGGACACACTGGAAGAGATTTAGTTGATAGGTAAACACATGGATTTGGATTTTAGGTGTATATAAGCAGGGGGCATTGATTTTGAAGTCAATAAAGCAATGATAGCAGTGATACATGAGGGAATACTCTTGATAGTGGAGAAAGAAGGTGAATTTGTGGTAAAGGAATTATCGAGTAATGGGTGGCAAAATATTAGAGTGTGGTAAAGGGAAGAGGATTGAGAGAGGGGCTGGAAGCACCAAGCAAACCAAAGAAACTGAGCAAATCTGGGATGCAAGAACTTCTATAGGGAAAATATGTGATATATATATATATATATATATAAAATCCTGAAGATAAGTTTAAATCTAGTACTCACGTGCAAACACACATACCTCACTACATGAAATTACTGCAGTCATCCAGACTTTGACTGAACATTGGGTGAGTGGATTTGGTGGTGGGAAGGATATCAGTGAACTTGTAAGTCATAGAGCAGTAAAGGAGATGAGAGATGGCCATAGGATGAGTGAATTAGAGGTGGAAGGTGATAGCGGGATTGTGAGTTCAAAGTCATTTTGGGCTACATAGAGATCCCCTTTCTAAAACAAACAAAACACCCAAAACTAAAATAACAACAGCAGCAGCAGGGATTGAAACATGGCATCATTTTCTCTGAGTTTAGCAAATGCTCCTGCTGTGACCTTTAGAAATGCCCTTCTTTGTCTTCAATGACTTTGACATGGATCCAGCCAGTTACACCCAGTACTTCTAGGCAAATCTTATCTTCGTCAGGGATAATGAGCTAGCCTGTGCCATTATGAGCACATACAGTGCAACCAGATTAAAAGTCGAGGTTCCTGAAGCCCCAACAAGCTAGGCATTGTGTCCTGACATTAAAGAGATGAGTAATAGTGAAAACCAGAGAGAGATTTATTCAGTGTGGCCACAGGGAAAAGGAGTAAATAAAGGGGCTCAGTGACACCCCCCCAAGTCTGCCTTGGGGTTACTGATGTGAGGTCTAGTTTAAATAGAAGATAAGAGGTATGTGAAATTAAGTCAGTCTCAAGCTATGGTGCTGACCATCATTGACTATTATCTCAGTTCTAGTTTGTCTTGCAAAGTGTCTGATAATGTCAGAACTGTGGGGTGGTGGTGGTGTTTTTTAACCTTTGTCAAATGTCAGAGCTTCAGTGTTTCCCTTCCCTAGGTTGAGAATCCAAAGGAAATTTTAGTTCTTTGGGGTCCATTGATTCCATAAGAAGAGCATCCACTGAATATTAACATGTTATTCTAAAGTTGATATGGTGGGTTTTTTTTTTACTCTTTTGGGGGCCCACCACCCAGCTTCCAAATAAACCACACACTAAGGCTTATTATTACTTATGAATGTCCAGCTTTAGCTTGGCTTAGTTTCTAGCCAGCTTTTCTTAACTTTAAATTACCCAATCCACCTTTTGCCTCTGGACTTTTCCTGTTCTCTTACTTCTATAAACTTTACTCTTACTCAGAGGTTTGCTATGTAGCTGGGTGGCTGGCCCCTGAAGTCCTCCTCCTTTCTCTCTTATTCCTAGATCTCTTCTCTCCCCAGATTTCTCTTTCTATTTATTCTCTCTGCCTGCCAGCCCTGCCTATCCTTTCTCCTGCCTTGCTATTGGCCACTTAGCTCTTTATTAGACCATTAGGTGTTTTAGGCAGGCACAGTAACACAGCTTCACAGAGTTAAACAAATGCAACATAAACAAAAGTAACACACTTTAAAATAATATTCTACTACATGGATAGTTTGGAAAAGGCTGAGTAATCTTGCCTGAATAGACCTATGGCAATTTATTTGCCCCTTCTCCCTTTCTAACTTTTCTCCAGTGATACCCATGAAAGAGTCTGGGTGTAGTGTTGGACAACAGCATAGTAGTTCTCATGAAGAGAATGTGGCAGTTGTCATGTTTTTGGCTCCTTCTGAATTGATCTGAAACATTTCTGTTGAAATTCTGGGGACTCCAGAAACACAGATTGAAAAACAAAGATCACAGCTTTGAGATGATACAACTATCTTAAAAATCCAAGGAGCAAAAGATAACATGAAAACAGAGTCATGACTTGTTTCATGCTGCAGAATGTCAAGGCTGCTCTTATTCAGTCCTTAAGGTTGTAGAAACTGGAACATTCTTTGAGCGCTCTAAGAAGTGTGGAAGGAGGAGGGGTCTCATAAGCTACTTACATAATGTAAACCAGATGAAATCTGGGCAGTTCTATCCTAAGGACACACCCACAATCCTCGGGACAAGCCCCCAGCCCTCAGTAACTCTAAACCCGGCTGCAGAGTTTCGGTGGTACCATGATTGCTCTGGTGGATGGGTTTGCAAAGGAGAGAAAATCAATTTGGGTACACTAAGTTACTCTGAGTGTACTCTGGGCATGGTTTTGAGGTCTTGAGAATATCTCTGGGAACCCGGGGATAAGGAATACGCATGGATCAAGGGACCTTAATTTGTCCTGCCACAACCCTAGGTAGAGGAACTTGTGGAGAGCAGGAGGGCTGACTTCGATGGGCCAAGGGTTTGTGGGTAACTTTAGGTGTCTCAGGCAGGGAGGTACACAGGGAGAGATATCTCTGCCCTTCGTGGTAGGAACACATCCCATCAACTGAGAATTACTGTTGAATTTGATTGCTCTGAGCCTGAACACCAATGGCTAGATCAAATTACAGAGCTGTAATTGTAATGTGCCTGTCATTTGCTGCTCAAGTACCCTGACATTCCAGGGGTCCACATGATACCCACAGCTACATTCCTACAGCAAGGTGACTAATACTTATGGGGCCTTGAAAGGACAATGGCCGGTCATCTCTCCCTCTATGAGTATCAGTGCCGTGATAGCTTTTCATACTCCCATTGCACTTGGAAGGTACCGCTCAACCCAGATACCCACCCAAGGGTATTGCATGATGTGAGGAGTCTTGGTAGGATGAGAGAATCCACCAATCTTACAGCAAAGGTAAATGTGGCCGGAAGAGGCCCCAACACACAAAGAAGGAAAATGGCTGCAGTAGAGACAGTTCTGGTGGACATTAGATACTCTTCCAGCACACATTCGGCAGTAGCCTAAGTAAACACTGCTTTGAGATTTGAACTTGCCTCATTCCGAATGGGTCTCATCAACGAAATGAATGTCAACAAACACTGGCAAAGAGGTGTAGGGGAAGAGGAGCCCCTATTCACTGCTGCTGGGAATGTCAGCTGAGCAGTCACTATGGAAATCAGTCTGAGGTTTCTTGAGAAGCTGGAAATAGAACTAATATGAGCCTATAACACTACAACGGATTTCTATTATTAAATGACTAACGCTTTCAAGTGATTTGCTTCAAATCCAATGGTAGATGTGATGGATTTAGTGTTGTTCTGGTACCACTGTCACCCGAATTCTTCTGTATTCTGTGACGCACATCGGAGCGGGAGAAATGTGGTTTATTAACTGAAGTGTCTGACAAAAATTATAACCTATATCATCTCAAATTTAGTCGTCTGACAGGTGTTTCTGCTACTGACCTGTCATGGAAAGGTCCGGAAATATAAAGGATCACATCTAAAGATTGCCACTGGCATAATTAAAAAACAAAACCTACACACACACACACACACACACACACACACACACACACACACACACACACTTTTCTTTAAATTCTTAAGAGGCATATGGGAGAGTATCTTACACATAAATGCCATTTTCCCTAGGTGACAATTTGAACAAGGTGTTCTTGCCATTTTCTACAATGCAAGGTATGGCTGTGGAATTGGCTTCATCTCCATGTGGGGCTGTCCCTGCCACTCCCTAAGTCCTCCTTCTCTACCCGGGTTGGTTAATCTTCTTGTGCACTAGTTCTTTCAACTGTAAAAAAGGAACACTAACTTCATTCTTAGGTCACTAGGAAGGTGATAGATAACAAATGTTATATGCATTGTTTAAAATGTAGACACTGTATGGTAGCTCTTACGCTTATTAAAGAAAACGTGTGTGTGTGTGTGTGTGTGTGTGTGTGTGTGTGTGTGTGTGATATGCACACATGTATGTGAATGTACAGAGACTAGAGGAGGATGTCTGGTGTCCTGCTCTGTGTGTGTGAATGTACAGAGACCAGAGGAGGATGTCTGGTGTCCTGCTCTGTGTGTGTGAATGTACAGAGACCAGAGGAGGATGTCTGGTGTCCTGCTCTGTGTGTGTGAATGTACAGAGACCAGAGGAGGATGTCTGGTGTCCTGCTCTGTCTTTATCTCCTTGAGACAGGCTCTCTCACTGCACCTGGAGCTAGGCTGGAGCCAGCAAGCTTCTTGCACAGTAATTTCCTCTGAACTGAAACTTCTTATTTCATTAAGGCCCAGGACGTTCTAGGGCTGGGGAGACGCCTCAGTGGTTAAGAGTTCTGGCTGCTCGCCGGGCGGTGGTGGCGCACGCCTTTAATCCCAGCACTCGGGAGGCAGAGCCAGGCGGATCTCTGTGAGTTCGAGGCCAGCCTGGACTACCAAGTGAGTCCCAGGAAAGGCGCAAAGCTACACAGAGAAACCCTGTCTTGAAAAACCAAAAAAAAAAAAAAGAGTTCTGGCTGCTCTTGCAGAGGACCCAGATTTGGTTCCCAGCACTCTCACGGTGGTTCACAACCATCTGTAACTCCAGTTCCGGGGGATTCAACATCCTCTTGTGATTTCCTCAGGTATCAGGCATGCAGGTGATGCACACATGCAGACCAAACATACATAAATGTAAAATAAATAAATCTTTAAAAAAAGACACAGGCTGGGCGACAGTGGTGCACACCTTTAATCCCAGCACTTGGGAGGCAGAGCCAGGCGGATCTCTGTGAGTTCGAGACCAGCCTGGGCTACCAAGTGAGTTCCATGAAAGGCACAAAGCTACACAGAGAAACCCTGTCTCAAAAAACCAAAAAAAAAAAAAAAAAAAAAAAAAAAAAAAGAGGGAATAAACAATATACAAGTCCTAGGAATTCTCTGGAACTTACCTCTACCTCCTCAATAACCAGTAAGGATTTCAGAGGAGAGAAAACTCTCCTGGGGCTAAAGAGATGGCTCAGTAGTCACAGGTACTGTTTGAAGATTTTTATTGCTGTGAAGAGACATCATGACCCCAGCAACTCTTATAAATGAAAACATTTAATTGGGGGTGGCTGGCTTACAGTTTCAGAGGTTCAGTCCATTATCAGCATGGTGGGGAGCATGGCAGTGTATAGGCAGACGTGACATCAGCTACATCTTAATCAGAAGGCAACAGGAAGTCAACTGAGACACCGGGCGGTATCCAGGGTGTAGGAAACCTCAAAGCCTACCCCCACAGTGACCACAGTTCCTCCAACAAGGCCACATCTCATAACAGTGTCACTTCTTATGGAGCTTTGGGGGCCAATTACATTCAAACTACCATAGATCCATATTCTTCTTGAGAACTTCTAGAGTTCAGTCCCCAGCACTCATGAGGCTCCTGCTCCAGGGGATTGGATGGATGCCTCTGGCCTCACTGAACATTTATACTCACATGCACATTTATATGCCCCCCCCCCACAGAGAGAGAGAGAGAGAGAGAGAGAGAGAGAGAGAGAGAGAGAGAGAGAGAGAGAGAGAGAAAAGAAAGCTCCCTGACTTGTGCTGGTTTTCTTAACTTGATATGAATAGCCTAGATATATCTGGGAAAAGGAACCTCAATTTAGCAAATGCCTCCTCAAATTGTCCAAAAGCAAGTGTGTAGACCATTTTCTTGAGGTGAGCATGTGGTCCTTCATCACAAAAGAAAGCAGGCTGAGCAAGCCATGTGTGAGCAAGCCAGTCAGCCGTGTTCCTCCATGGCTTCTGCTTCAATTTCCAGCCCCAGGTTCTCATCCTACACCTCTGCCTTGGCTTCCCCTGATGATGGACTATAACCTGTACGTCAAATAAGCAAGCCCCTTTCTCTCCAAGTTGCTTTTGTTCACGGTATTAATCAGAGCAAAGGAAACCTAACTTAGCTACCCATTGAGCTGCCTGAAAGTTGTGCAGAGAGCCAGAGTCTTGGCTTTCAGGAGTTGTTACACTTGCTGGGATGGAGGCTTTGGATGACGTAGATGCGTTTGTATTGTCCATGCTCTTGCAACCCCAGTAAATTCATTTGTTCAGGAAGTGATATTGTTACTTTGTTCTCTCATGAGGTCCCTCTCTAAGGAGATTCGGTATTTGTTCACATCTCCCTATGAATAGCACTACACAAGAAAGCCCTAGCGAGCTTCTGGTTTCTGCCCCTCACAGCGCTAGGGTTACAGCCACGCCCAGCCATGCCCAGCCTTTTACAGGGGTGCTACGGATTTAAACTCAGTCCTCATACTTACATAGCAAGTGCTCTGAACCATTGAGCTATCCTTCCCAGTCTCCAAACATTTATTGTCAATTGATACATAGTAATTGTACATACTTATGGGATAGCATGTAGCATTTTAATACACGTATAAAATGTGTAAGGGTCAGATCAGAGTAGCCATGCACACATACATACACATGTCCCTTCTCAAATACATGACCTCTTATTGTTTAATTAGAATTTATATATATATAAATATATACATATATATATGTTTATAAACAGAACTTACTGAGATCATTTAGTGTTGCTCATATGTGTTTAGGGATGACCCCTTGGGACTGGATAACCTATCAGGGGTCTTGTGCCTGGAGAAGACTGATTCTCTCCGTAATTGCCTTTAGCAAATCCTTTCAGGATTTCCTCCATCCATATTGGTGTGTCAGTCATAGGTATCATGTTTAGGTCTTGTTTAGGCAACCATGTCGTTGAGATTTCCTGGGTGCAACTTCTTGTCTTATACAGAAGACATTACCTGGCAGCAGATGTGCTATCCTGGTCCTCTGGCTCCTACATCTTCCTGCATCCTCTTCCATGACGCTCCTTGAGCCTTAGGTGTAGGGGTTGTGGTGTAGATTTATGAACTAGGACAGGACACCCCACAAATCTTAAAGAAGAGCTTATTAGCAAAACATAGAGCTGGATGAAAGTATTCCTTTGATCTTTCTCTTAGATATAATTTAAAATCCTTGGCCTACATGCTCAATAGTGATTAATAATGCTGGGCCTAGTTGCAAATAAAAAGCTTGAAACTGGTGAAGTGCTTTTAGATATGCTAGTTTTACATACTTCTATAACATGGAACTGGCACGAACAGGACACACCAGAATGTTGTTACCAGATGGCAGATGTTCTTCCCCAATCTCCTGTGGCTCTCAGCTGTATCCAGCCTTCTCCATATAGCCACAGGGATGGTCAGAGTGAGACTTAGGAAGGGCCAGGGTGCCAAAAACATCCTTTGACAAATGATGCATTTCCATAGCTGGAAACCACAGCTGTATATTTAGCTGCTACTTAGAGAGATAGTCAGCTGATATTTTAATAGGGAAGAAGTGGTTTGAGAATTGCAGAGGAATTATTTGCGTGCTACCAGTTGCCATGAGGATTCCAAAGCTATTTCATTACTAAGCAACTTTGGGGCCACCTACCTACTTACCTACCTACCCACCCACCCACCCACCTACCTACCTACCTACCTACCTACCTACCTACCTACCTACCTACCTACTTACCTACCTATGCTTCCCTGCCTCCTTACCTATAACCTAGCAGCAACCATTATTTATTTACTTATCTGTCATCACTTTGCCCATCATTATAACTTCATTTATTGAATCTATGGGCAATGTTGTATAAGAGTACTTTTTTGTTGGGACCACCAGCCCACAATAATGACGAAAACTTGGCTTCTGCTAAGGCTTGTCCCACTAGCTCTTATGACTTAAATTAACCCATTTGTATTAATCTACGTTTTGCCACATGACATCACCTCTCTTCCATCTTTCACCTCCTGTTTCCTCTCAGTGTCTGGCTGGTAACTCTGCCTTTCTTCTTCCCAGAGTTCTCTCTCTGCCCGTAAGTCCCGTCTATACTTCTTGCCTAGCTATTGGCCAGTCAGCTTTTTGTTATACCAATTACAACAATACATCTTTACATAGTGTACAAATATCCCACAACAATGTTGTTTGGACTCTGATATACTGTTTAAAAGAAAATTTATTCAGAAACAAAGCCAACATATCAACATGCTATTAGAAACAAAATTTAAATCATTTTTCTTGTCTGTAGAGTTTTTTTTTTTTTGTTTTTTTTTTTTTTTTTTGTTTTTTTTGTTTTTTTTTTGCAAATCACCAGTAAACTAAACTACACTGGAGATAAAAAGTGAGAGCCAGTGACAAAACCCTCAGTGGTTCCATTGCATAAAAGATTTATAAGATAATAGAGGGTATTAGTCATATTGCGGTCAGGTCCTTTGTGTCTACTTTCCAAGTGCTGAGGTTATAGGTGAGTGTCACCAGGCCTGACCAGAAGAGCACTTGCTAACAAATGGGAATGTGGTGCTACACAACTGTAGACTGTATAATCCAGTTACCCAATGTCTATACATTGTATAATCCAGTTAGCTGTTTTCACCTCTTAAACACTTCTTTTCTTACTGGTGAATGCATTCAAAATCCTCTCTTCTAGCTTTGAGAAGCAGTACAAAGTCATGACCTGTACCTACCCACTGTGCAATGGCACACTAGAACTTCTAACTCCTGTCTACCTTTTGTTGTTATTTGTTTTTTCTCTTTTGGGGGCCTGCCAGCCAGCTCCCAAATAAATCACACATGAGGTTAATTCTTAATTATGAATGCTCGGCCTTAGCTTGGCTTTTTTCTTGCCAGCTTTTCTTAAATTAGCCCATCTACTTTTGTCCTTGGGGCTTTTCCTGTTCTCTTACTTCTGTAAATCTTACTCTTACTCTGTGGCTTGCTGTGTAGCTGGGTGGCTGGCCCGCTGGCCCTGGAGTCCTCTTCCTTCTCTGGCTACTTCCTTTAACCCCTCTCTCCCCCAGATTTCTCATTCTCTCTGCCTGCCAGACCTGCCCATCCTTTCTTCTGCCTCTCTATTGGTCACTCAGCTCTTTATTAGACCATCAGGTATTTTAGACAGACACAGTAACACAGCTTCACAGATTTAAACAAATGTAACATAAACAAAAGTAACCCACCTTAAAATAATATTCTACAACAACCTTTAACCTTAGAACCCATTATCAGCCTTTCCCCATCTCCTCCCCATTGCTCTTCAGCTTCCAGTATCATTCATTTTTTTTTCTATGTGAATAGGATGATGTTGTACTTGTCTCTCTGTGCCTGGCTTATTGAGTTTAACACAGTGGTCTCATATTCCGTCTATACTGCTGTAAATGATAGGATTCCACTCATTGTTTCTGGAGGATTCCGTGGCATATATGTACCCCCTTTCCACTCACCAGTTGACAGAGACACAGGTTGTTTCCATTTCTTGGCTACTGTGATGAGGGCTGCCCTCAAGACTGGGGTGCAGGTACCTCAGAAAATAACCCACTACTTTGATTTCGGCAACTGGGGTAGCTGTCATATAACCTTCCTGCTTAGATATGCCAGTGTGGCATGTTATCATATACTGTACATTTCTGGAAAGAACCTCATTCACTTTGCATGAATCTACATATGGAAATATGTAAACTTATTCTTGAAGTATCTTCCACAGAGCAGTTAAGGCACACTACTTGTTTACGCATTTATGAACCTATCTTATATTCCTCATCGTTTTTCCCCTTCTCTTAAGTTCTAGTTTGTGACCTGATACACATATGCTTCACACAGTCCTTTATTTATTTATTTTTTGTTTTTTCGAGACAAAGTTTCCCTGTGTAGTTTTGGTGCCTATCCTCGATCTCACTCTGTAGACCAGGCTGGCCTCGAACTCACAGAGATCCACCTGGCTCTGCCTCCTGGGTGCTGGGATTAAAGCCATGCGCCACTGCCACCTGGACCAGTCCTTTATTTTTTAAAGTAACCTATAGCAGTCGTGCTTCCTGACTCATCATTGGATGAGCAGTGGATACAGAATGGATTAAGATGCTAGAGATGTACTACACCTCTTATGATTTGAGTCTGAAATGTCTCCATGGGCTACAGGATTGGTTGACAGCTTATTACATGCCATAGTACCTATACTCATGTTTGATGATATCATTTAAGCATTGATTTGACTGCTGTGTTCACCTATCCGGGAGCCACAATGCTTTGGGATTTCTTTTGTGAAGTAATGTCATGACAGCTATTTTGAATAAATTCTTTTTATTACTATTCTATGATGTTTTACTTTATATTGTTAGAGAGTGAATCTGTGCTCTTCCGTTTTTACCAAGTCTTTAAAAAAATATTTTAATCTTGTGTATGTATGTGTGTGTCTTATGAGTTTTCACAGGTAGGTGCGGTGTCCCAGGAAGCCAGAAGAGGACATTGGATCCTTCTGGAGCAGGAGTTAAGGCAGTTGTAAGCTGTTTGATGTGGGGTGCTGGGGACTGAAGTTGGTTCCTCTGAGAGAAGAGTGCACATTCTTAACTTCTGAACCATTCCTCCAGCCCCTTGCTAACTTTTTTCTATACCTCTTTGGTCACACTTACAATTTTTGTATACCCAAACTTACAATGATGTTAAGATTTCCTTGAGGGCAGGGAATTTACCGTTTTCATATTTGTCGTCTTGGGACGGTGGTGTCCACAGGCATACACGCAGCTTCATTTGACCGCCTATTCCAGTGTTTTATAATCATCCCTTCTTTCACACTGCATGTTTTAAAAAGATATTTGATACTGTAGTTTTCTAATAGGAACTTATTAGGATCCAATAATACATCCTTGCAGCACCAGGACTCATGAAGTAGAAGCAGGAGAATTTCTGCAAGTTCCAGGTTAGACAGCTATCTATAGCAAACCCGCCTCTCAAAAAATCCCAACCAACCAACCAACCAACCAACCAACCAGAAAACATTCAAAATTACTTTTTAAAAGAAAAGTGCTTTCCACCAAGAGCTCAGCATTTGCTAGTTTTCTGTGCTATGGATGAGACTCCTCCACTAGATGGTACTACTACATAAGCGATCATACTTGGAACCACGCACGGACGCTTTCTTCTCTAATAAGTAATTGTCCCGGAAAATCTTTTTTTCCCCAACTCCAACTCTGCCAGCTTGATCACCACTGTAAGCTGTCCTAGAGTGAGTCACCATTAAGATTTACGGTGAAACTTTTTGTGAAATAAACAAGATGATCAACGGGATAGGTTGCTGGTAGTTTGTTGGCACGAGGCACAACATGAGTTCTTCTGACCACTGAGCCCCTTTCAGAGAAGAAGTACAGCGCCTGTAAACCGGGAATTGCAATTAGCATGCATTTGAAATATCTTGCATTGTAGATGACATTTTATTGACATTTGGTATTTATAGAGTTTTGCCAGGAAATCAGCCACTAATCTGGGCAAGTCTAAATGTTACAGACTGTGCACTTGCCAGGAAGATTGATTTAATGGGGGCAGTTACCCAGAAGTCTCCGTGTATGTCCTATTGGCCGTGGAGTTCATCCCTGTGTCTATCTCAAAGTTGGAGATGCTAGAAAGCAAGTTGTTTTCAGATATGTATCCTTGGAAGTAATACAAGATGAACCTGCATTATATAGAATTTACTTCATCATACCTCTAGAACAGAGTCTCAGAATCACCCAAGTACTGAACATTTGGGAGATTCAAAAGCATGAGTAGAAAGGATAATTGTACACTCATTATAAAAGCAGCAATTATGTTTATCAGCACTATTATTTAAATGCTGGGAAATGTACCATAAGTGACATAATATTAGAACAAGTTAATACTTATTTTTTTCCCTCTAAGCTTTTAACATGCTCCCCCTGACCCCCAATCAAGAAGTTCTTAACCTAGTCCCCTCAGATGTTCATAGCTAGAACCCTGTGTGCAGAAGCTTTGAGTGGAGAAATTGCACCTAATAGAAATGCATTTTTTATTACAAATGTATGTAAGGCTCAGTGAATATCATAAGAAATCACAGTTGTTTGATGTTATACTGTCTCACTTGTAGCATATGGAAAAATCTCTCTTATTCATCATTAAAGTCATGGTAGTGATCCCATTCTGTTGATGTTTTTATTAACACACTAACAAAGAAATGCATGTATCATTTCACAATACTTTAGAAATAATTTAATTGTGCATTTAGAAATATGTTTCTAACAGAGTTTCATTAGTTACACACACACCGTTAAAGAATTCCACAATATAAAAAATCTTCAAAATCCCTGATGGAAGTTGGTTTTGGGAGAGGGTTCTGGATGACCTGAGCACTGTGTTCTCTTCCTGTACAAATCCAGCACCCCTCAGAAGGTGTTATCTAAGGTCATGCGTGTGATACAGAGCAGTGACCTCAAGCAGAAGGTATGGTTGTCCTTTCGTTTAGCTTTAGAACCGAGTTTAAAAAGCAACAATCTCAAAATAAAGAATGCTCATTTTCCCCTAAATTTATCAAGACTCGAGCTTTTGTGTGTGTGCTTGTGTGTTCATGTATGTGCCAGGGCATGTGGGTGTGTGGGTATACATGCATGTGTGTGTGTGTGTGTGTGTGTGTGTGTGTGTGTGTGTGTGTGTGAGATGACAACCTCAGGATCTTTGTTTTTGAGACAAGATTTTCTCACTGGGTTAGAGTTTGCCACGTAAACGTGTCTGATCATCCATCCAGACCTGCCTGTCTCCTCCTTCCCATGGCTGGGATTATAAATAAAGACACTGACATCTGGCCTTTTAAAAATGTGAATTCTGGGGGAATGGATTCAGGTCCTCATGCAAGGCAAGCATTTTACCAGAGTCATTCTTTCAGCCTCCCCCTTAAAGGGAACATTAAGAACTCAGGGGAGAAAAGGCAGATTTTGTCTACTTGGTAAAAAAATGCTGTGGTACTAGTTCCTGATCTTGTAAAGATACATTTATTTGGTAAGCATGAATGATTGTATAGCCAAAGGACAGCTGTTGATGCTGTCCCCTCGTTCTAAAGAACCCTACCTTGTGACCAAGGTATTTCCAGGTACTGTGGTTCATTTGAATGTGGGAAATCCCTGGACTCACTGCTAGGGTTGTGGACTCTCTGGCTTATATTCTGAGTATCTTTGCCTCTTTAGACATTACCTTCTTATTTTTCTTAGACTCTTCTTTTCTCATTGTCTCCGAAGGATTGCTGTTCCCCTCACAGGGCACTGCATAGTGACTGGAGACATATACTCCATTCTTCCTGCTCAGTTCTTAAGAGCCTGCATTATGGATGCTGGCAAGATGGCTCAGTGGTTAAAAGCACCTGCTCGGCAAGTCTGACGATTCAAATTTTGTCCCCAGAACCCATGTGAAAAAGTGAGACGCAGTTCTGTATATCAATAGTCCCAGAACTCCTGTGGTGAGATGAAAAGCACAGACAGGAGGATTGCCAGGAAGGAAAGCTCATGGGCCAGCTAGGCCTGGGTTATGTAATGCAGCAGAAACCAAAGAGACTGCATCAGCATGGTGCAAGGGGAAAACTGATGTCCAAAAGTTGTTCTTTGACCTCCACAGACAGACAGACAGATACACACACACACACACACACACACACACACACACACACACACACACTTCTTTCATTGTGTTTATCAGCTAGGAATCTTCTAATGCTTACTCTACACTGTCACAATTGTTTTCCAGTACTTGGTCCTGTATGACTCAGGATGTGCCCCCGTTAGTTGTTATTGTCAATGTGATACAACCTAGAGACACCTGGGAAAAGGGAACCCCAACCGTAGAATTTCCTAGATCAGATTGGCCTCTGACCATTCTGTGAGAGATGGCCTTGATTGATGCTGACCACGAGCCAGTGAGAGAGCAGTAACTCCTCCATGGTTTCTGCTTTAGTTCCTGCCTTAACGTCTCTCAAAGATGGATTTGACCTGGAAGTGTAAGCTGAAATAAACCCTTTCCCCACCAAGCTGCTTTTGGCATTGGTGTTTGTGACAGCGACAGAATCAAGCTAGAATGGGCTGATACATGCATCACTGTTCTAGACCAATGAAGCTGCCTGTCCACTGGGGCTGAGACTCCAGTCTCATTGGGTTTGACCATGCATCCTTTTCTCTTCATCTGTTTCTTTTTAACACCGAAGGCAGTGCCAGCCGTTTGGATTGCCTCTGAGGTCATTTCAATTCCTTAAATTCTTCAGGAGTTTTTTTGTTTACCTTTTCATGGTTCACGTTTCTCGGGTCATCAGTATTGACAGTACCAATTCTCTCACATCCCCAAATACATCTTTCTGTGCTTTCTGGAAATATGTCCTTATTTTATCGGTCACTCCTTAGTCAAAGTATCTCCAATGCTTCTGTCGGATGACACACTGGATCCACGGCCTTGCATGCCATGTGAACTTATATTCCAGACTTTTTCTGAGGCCTTTCTCGTTTATGAGAAGAAAATGCAGATGATTAGACCATCACCAGTCAGTACCTCTTGGTCAGTGCTAACATTCCTCTCTTGCTTATAGGGTTGGTGGTGACGAAGCTTTCAGGAAAGAATTAGCAGACACATGTTTTCACAGGTTGGCTTCCTTAGGTGCCGTTGGTCCCACGCCATAAAACATTTAATCAAAAATTGCAGAGATGGGGACTCCGTTGTTTAAAATATTCCCTGCTCTTGCAGAGGACTTAGGTTCGATTCCTACCACCCACAGGGCAATTCACAACTCTCTGTGACTCCAGTGCCAGGGGATCTGATGCCCTCTTCTGGCTGCATGGTGCACAGACACACAGTGAGCCAAAACACCCACACACATAAAAGAAAATAAAAGTTTAAAATCCTACAAAGTTGCCAGTGAGGATTAGCCATCACACACCCCTATGCAGCCAGACGCACACGGTTTTTGTGCCTCGATGGTGATGAAATCAGCTCTTCAGATCAAGATAGTGAATCTGCCAGGACCAGCCAACTAGGCAATGACCACTTGTTCTTGGCACGCTGGCTTAGAAGTTTCTGGAACAATCATCACCCAAATGCAAAAAAAAAGAAAAGAAACTTTTTGACCATGACTGATAACAGCACTAGTCTATGGGTATGAATTCAAACACTTAGAACATGTCATGTTCAGGGAACGTTATGGAAAGGGCCTGGAATGATAGGAAGACTCAAGGGACAGTAAGGTGTGCTATGAAATGATGTTCTCTGGATATGACAGGATTGTTGCACTCAAGAGCAGGTGGGGGGCTGGAGAGATGGCTCAGAGGTTAAGAACACTGGCTGCTCTTCCAGAGGTCCTGAGTTCAGTTCCCAGCACCACATGGTGCCTCACATCCATCTGTAATAATAAGATCTGGTGCCCTCTTCTGGTGGGCATGCATACTTGTAGGCAGAACATGATATACATAATAAATAAATGAATCTCCCAAAAAAAACTTCCTTAAAAAAAAAAAGAGCAGGTGGCAGATGTGGCTCTCTGCACATGAGCCCCCACCCCCAAAGGCATGAAGGCAGGAGGAGGACTAGTTGGAACTATCAGGATTTGGAAGGGGACCGGAGAGGCTAATAGGGCTATGTACGATAACAATAGCTTGTATTTATACGTGAAAGTGTCAAAAATAAATACAAGGGGGGGGGGGAAGAGCACTTCCAATCAAAATGTCCTGAAACAAAAGAAGAGAGAGTAAATTCTTTTTTAAAACAAGCTAGGTTTGGTGGCTCATTCTCATAGTTCCAGGATGCGGAGGCTGAGGCAGGAGAATTGCCTCAGTTTTGAGGCCAACTGGGGCTACGGAGTGAGACTTTGTCTCCAAAACCAAACCAAACCAACCAACCAACCAAAACCAGCAAAACAACAACAACAAAACCCAAAACAAATGAACAAACAAACAACCCCCCCCCCCACACCAATGGGAAATATAACATACCATTGCATTATTTTTTAGGCTTGTCTATGCAATGCAACCGCTATTTCTGATCCCTCCCCCTAGTCTCCACTATGGTAGTGGATGCCGTAAAAAGGGTAAAAACTGAACGTGGACCCATCTATCAAGCAGCATGGATTGAGAAGCCCAAGTGACTACTACGATAAACGACTATTTATTTAATCAGTACAACCTGCACACTAAGCATGTACTTTAATTTTGTACACACTTCCCCTGTTTGAGAATCTTTTCATAACGCGATTAGCTAAGACTTGGATTACTTTTTTCCTGTGGTGTGTATGTCAGTTTAGGAAGCAGCAGCATTTACATATAGGAGCCACAAGGAGGCACTCTGAACTCACATAAACAAGGGGCATAAATAAATATTTTTTTCTCTTTCTCATCTCTCATCTCTACATCTGGGGACAGAAGGACTGTCTTGAAGGATAATTACTTCCAAGATAGAATTTTATCAGCTGAGTCTTGGGGGAGTGGTAATATGCAAATGCTTATTAAAATGTTGTGGTGGGAGGTGGCAGAATTCTACCTAAGTCAAATTGGACAGATGCAAATAAAATCAAAAGCCTTTCTGGGCTTGTTTATTCCTTGGTTGAAGGTGGATGTGATATGGAGGATTTCTGTCCACAGAAGAGACAGAATGGAATGAGTAAGGGAAACTCAGTTTGTCAGTAGCTCTGACAGACGAACAGGCATGTAAGCAGCGTAACTCTCCAGATAGAATGTTTCTCCTAGGACTTTTTTTTTGGGAGGGGTACTATTGAGCTGTTTTCCATATATTTATTCTCATATCAGGAAAGCAGGAAGTAAAGCCTATTATGAGATGTTTATACAAATATAAATCAACTGGAAAAAAGTGTATTGTAAGCGGGTGAGATGAGGCAACAGACGTGGAAACTTGCGAGAGGGTCGAGGTGTGTTTGTTGGTTTGTTTTTTTGTTTCTGTGTTTTGTGTCTGTATAAAGGTCTTTTCCGACAACTGGAAAAAAAAAAGGGAGGGTCAAATTGAAGTCAGGCAACTGCTGGGCAGAATCGGGTGGAACTTGGAAATGCCATTGTCTCTTTGATCTGCAGTCTTGATTCCCCAACTTGGCTTTGAGATAAGGATGGGGAAATTGGCCTGCTCCATTCCACGAGGCATGACTCAACACTTCCTTGGTTCTCCGCAGTTGGGGCATTTGGGAGGTTTCCTTTTTTTTTCTGCTTTTTAAAAGCATTGTTCTAAGTTTAGTAGAAGTAAATAGGGAAAGAGCCGTACTGGGAATTGCCTTCGTCGCTTTCCTGTTGCTGGGATGAGACATCCTGGTAAAAGTAATTGAAGGGAGTAAGGCCAGCCTCTGGCTCACAGTTCAGTGTTCTGTCCCTCGAGGTGGGGAAGTCCAGGCATCTGGAGCTTGAAGCAGCTGGCCCCAGGACATCCAGAGTCAGTAAATGGAGAGGGGTGAATGCTCGCTGTTGCTCAGTTCCTTTCTCCATTTTCTACAATTGGGAATGAATCCCTGCACACAGAGCGGTCCTGCCCACAGTTAAGATGGGTGGGTCTTCCTGTCTTCATTAGTGTAACCAAGATACCCTCTCACCCCGTGACAGGTGTGCCCGGAGGCCTGATCAATTTCCTAGGTAATTCGAGAGTCTGTCAAGTTAATGATTAACACTAATCATCACAGGTGTGTTTGATATTTTTTTCAAAGAAGGACTGTTTAGACCCATGACAAAAAAAAAAAAAAAAAAAAAAGACCTTTCCAGCAAGGTGACATTGGCTACCCTTCTGCTATGACACCTTTGCCTTCCTTTTATTTCTAGCATCTGAACAGATGGTGTGCAGTTGCTTATAATATGCTCCTACCGCAAGAATGCAAGCATCCCTTCAAAGTCAGTGACTTTGCTTTGTGTATAAGTCCCCCTAGAATGCAGAACTCCTGTGCAGAGGGAGCTCTCAGTATTTATTTGTAGCATGATTACATGGATGAATGCATAATGAACACGAATCATTTTAACTTCTTTTTTTTTTGGCATTTGAGGTCTAATTCACAATATTTTAATGCGATGTCTTTCCTACTTTATTATTAGGAAGTAGGTAATCTCTCAATGTTAACTCAGGTTTTCACTACACAAGGAAATCTTCTGCACCTTCCCATTAGAAGTGCGGGTCTACCTTCTACACCAATGGAGATGTAAATTAGTACAGCCGTTATGGAAACAG
Organism: Peromyscus eremicus; assembly: GCF_949786415.1. Taxonomy (NCBI): domain Eukaryota; kingdom Metazoa; phylum Chordata; class Mammalia; order Rodentia; family Cricetidae; genus Peromyscus; species Peromyscus eremicus. Next base: position 18,148,422 of record NC_081437.1, on the reverse strand, counting down.
TATGTAGGCTTCTCTACTACTAAAAATAGACCCGCCATCCTGCTACCAATGATGAACCCAAAAGAAGTGAAATTAAACCAGTGTGTCCCAAAGTTGCTTGAAGAACTGGGTATGGTGATACATCACTACAGTCCCAGCACTTAGGAATCTGCGCAGGAGGACAAACAGCAAGGGCAACCTACATATTGAGACTCTATCTCAAAACAAACAAACAAAAAACAAAAAATAGGACACAGCCATATTTTGTTTCTTGCAGTTCTACTCACATCAGGCGTCATTTGCCACAAACATCAATGTCTACTAACTGGTTGACGTGTAAAGGAAATGTGGTATACACACACACACACACACACACACACACACACACACACACTCATAATTAGCAGAAAGCGTGGACCCTTTCATTTGCAAAAACATGGATGGAGCTGGAGATCCTTAGGCCAGCACAGGAAGGAAAACATATGATCTCCCTCATGAGTAGAATCTAAAAAAAAAAAAAATGTTGTAGAAGTTGACAGCAGAATAGTGGTTACACATGTTTGGGGAGAATGGTGGGATGGGAGAGGAAGTTCATGGCACAAAAATTATTGCTTGATAAAAGAAATGAACTTTGGTGTTCTGCAGGAGAGTGAGGTAAATATAGTTAACAAAATGCGCTATGTATCTCAAAATTGCTAGAAGAGGAGTTAGATTGTACTCACTGTAGCAATATGAATGGAGTTAAGGCGATGGATATGCCTTTTACCCTGCTTGCTCACTATCTTCAGAGTAATATAGACATAATCAAAGCATCACATTGCATGTCGTAAATATATACAAACATGATATGCCAATCAAGAAATTAATTTAAAAAAAAAGGTAGATCTGCAGATCAACAGCCAATGACGTCATCTGGGGATCCCAGCTCAGGATCCCTCAATCAGAATCTGCACTTTCACAAGACGACGAGATGAATTACGGCTATTACAATGTAAGAACGGGAATGTCAAAAATAATCGGAACTTTCAAGCAGACGTATGATTAGATTAGTTTGGCTTTAATTTCTCCTGAGCAGAGCAAAAGAAGAAAGAAGTGGGGCTTAGACGAAATGGAGACTTGCCTCTCGCTGCTGGGGAAAACGCATGGCTTTGCACGTGGTAAGAACAGACTTCATCAAGAAGCTGCATCCCAGACCTCATGAGGGGAGTGCTATGCACAGTCTTTGTCACATTGTCATTTTATCCTCAGCACGTCTATGTCATGTCCCAAACTGCAAGTCTTTGATATTTATTTTAAGTTTACTTTATTTTGGCAAGAACACTCAACATGAGATCTAGCCCCTTAAAGTGCCTGCAAGGCTTCTGCTGAGAAATCTCCTCATGATCTTATAGAAGTTTCTAGAAAGTGACAAAATATGTTTACTCTTGCTGTTCTCAAAGTCCTCTGTCTTTGAAAGTCTGATTATAATATATCTGCTATGGATTTCTTTACATTTTTCTTAGTAGCATTCTTTGGGCTTTTCTGGATCTGTATCTCCAAGTCCTTTCACAAATTTAGGAAGTACTCAGTTATTTCATTGGCTCTGGTCTTGAATTTCCATAATTTATATATTGGTCAGTTTGACATTGTCTCAGATAACTTGAGAATTTTTTTTCATTATTCTTTTGCTCCTCAAATTGAATTATTTCTAAGGACTTTGAATTTGCTTATCTTTTTTTTTTTTTTCCTGATGGATCTAACCTGATCTTGAACACCTCCTGTGAATTTTCAGTTAGAACATTATCTCCATTTTTTCTGGTATATACTTTTCAATGCTTCTCTAAAGAACTCTTTGTTGGGAATAGAGAGAGGGTTCAGTGCTAAGAGCATTTGCCGCTCTTGCAGAAAACCTGCCTTTGGTTCCCAGCACCTATTTGTTGTCTCACAATTGCCTGTAAGTCCAGTTCCAAGGGATCTAACACCCTCTTCTGACCTCAATGGGCATCAGTCACACATGTGCTACACACATATACACACAGGCAAAACACTCTTACACATAAAATTAAAAAAAATTTTAAATTTTTTTTGTTGAAATTCTTCACTGTGTTATTTTCTGGAGCTTTGACTGTTACTTTGAATTCTTTGTCAGGGAAGTCATATAACTCCATTTATTCATGTAAGTTGATGGGGATTCATGTTTTGTTGTCAGGAACATCTTTGGCCAATTTTTCTTTTTCCTTTACTTGGTGTTGGTGTCTGAGGAGTTGAGAAGGCAGACACCTTTCTCAGAAGTTAAGAACTGGTATTGAGTGGAAGCAGATCTGTGGTGGTATTGTGTTCCCCAAAATATTGTGTACCCTAATAAACTTATCTGTGGTCAGAGAACAGAAAAGCCACTAGATACTTAGGATAGGCAGTGGTAGCACACGCCTTTAATCCTAGCATTCCAGAGGCAGAAATCCATCTGTTCAAGGATACAGCCAAGCATGGTGACTCACGCTTTTAATCCCAGAAAGCGAGCCTTTAATCCCAGGGAGTGGTGGTAGAAAGCAAAAAGGTATATAAGGCGTGAGGACCAGAAACTAGAAGCATTTGGCCAGTTAAGCTTTTAGGCTTTTGAGCAGGACAGTTCAGCTGAGATCCATTTGGATGATCTTCCAGTCTGAGGAAACAGGATCAGCTGAGAAGTTGGCCAGGTGAGGTTAGCTGTGGCTTGTTCTGTCTCTCTGATCTTCCAGTGTTCACCCCAATATCTGGCTCTAGGTTTGATTTTATTAATAAGACCTTCTAAGATTCATGCTACACAGATCCTTGCCAACAGGCTTCCTCAGAGATTCTTGGGGATGACTATCAATTATTTTATTGCTGTGAATTGGTCTTTTCTCAGTCAACTGCAATTGTATTTGGAGTTTGAGTTCCGGTAAAAGGGTGATAAATACCACTTTGCCAATTTTGAGGTTCTTGGCTTTGTATTTGTTTGAGGTGTGTCTTTTAACTAATTCTTGAGTTTCTCAGATAGGGAATTTATCTTCGAGTTGTTGTTGAATCCAGATGTTTATAGGTGAAAGGTGGATCTAGAGCTTCCTACTAAACCATCCTGCTGGTCTTTCTGGTTGGTTTCTTTTATCTTTTTTTTTTCATATAAGTTTATTTTTCTCTGAAATTTGTGTAGTTCTACTTCACGGTTAATAAACATATGGATTGTTTTGTGTTTCATGTAAGAGTGTAATTTATTTAAATGTCTTGTCCTAAAGATCATACCTCTGTATGCATTAGTATTTTCCTCATCTCTGTTAGATGTCAGAAAAGAATTTCAGTTCTTCCAAACAACTTTTTATGAAGACATTCTTTGTCTTTGGACTACTGCTTCAGAAATAAATGTTCTCTTTGGACCTGGAGTTTCTTTGCCTTTAGTGGCTTAGAAGTATTTACTGAAGATTCCTGAAGTGACAGTGCATTTGAATAAGCAGTACCTTCATTGTAGCCTCTGCAATGGTTAATTTGTAAGTATTGCTGATAATCCAATAAAAGATCATCCTTGAAGATGAAGGAATGGGCTTGAAAGCTGGCTTAGTGGCTAAGAACACTTGTTACATGAGCATGAGGATCTCATTCCAGCATCTACATGAAACACCAAGCATGGCCACATGTACCAGCAACCCCAGGATTATACTGACCTAGGCCACCAGCCTAGCTTCAGTTCAGTTAAAGATGCCTTCTCAATGGAATAAGATGGAGAGGGATAGAATGGGATACCTGAACTCTTCCTCTTCCCCTCCACAGTTTAGAGAGGGGAAGACACTAATTGCTTTGAGGGAGGGGTTGCCCAAATGTCCTGGGCCAACATCTTAAGATTTTGTTGTGTGTTGAGCTCAGGGAACCTTGCAGAAGAGGAGGTCGAAGGCGTGGAGGAGACAGAGGGGACGGAGGACACCAGGAGGATGAGGCCCTCTAAAACAACTGAGCAAAGCTCCCATGAGCTCACAGAGACTGAAGCAGCAGGCACAGGGTCCCAACAGGTCTGCACCAGGTTAACTGCATATATACTATATATACTATAGCTTTCAGTTTAGTGTTTCTCTGGGGTTCCTGAGTGTGCGAACTAGTGGGTCCTGGATGCTCCTCTGGTGGCTTTTTTATTTTTCTGTTGACTTGTCCAACTTCGATAAGATGATTTTCATTTTATCTTATTATATTTTATTTTTGTTATTTTTGTTGTTATAGCCTAGAAATTTGTCATTTTCTAAGGAGAGACATAAATGGATGGGAGAGGAGGTGGGGGGCCACTGGAAGGAGTAGACGGAGGGGAAAACTCTATTCAGATAAAAGAGAAAAATAAAAAGTTATACATTTTTTTTGTGTTGAAACAGAATAAATAAATCTCTCTCTCTCTCTCTCTCTCTTTTTTTTTTTACCATTCCTATCTTCTTTGATGAATTGTTTTGTGTTTTGTTTTTGGAACACATAGAAAAGTACTGTGAACTTAATAGTGCTCCATAGAAATACACGATTTGAAATTTGAAAGATGACTCAGCTACACATGGAGAAAATAATGGGTAGATAGAAGACCCAATCGGACAAATTCGCCATGTATTCTGACGACAGAATCCCAGTTTAAAGGATAGTTTATGACGATTTCTACACGCTTCCCCCATCCCCTCCACCCCATGCAGTATTGGGGAACCAAACACAGGTTGTTGCATGTTCCAAGCAAATGCCATCCACTAAAGCATCATCCAGTCCCTCTCAGGAAATTTTCAAGTTGTTCCAATAATTATAACAATGATTGGAGATGACTACCTTGCTTAGGTAATATGTCTTTATTATCTGTAATAATACACACACAGATTTCATTGCAGGAGTGTTTGTTTCCTCTGGGAAACTATATTCATATATTCATCTAGGTAAAAATTCCAAATGCTGAGAGAGCATCATTGTGCCTCATTCATATTCCCCAGTGATGATCACATCATCTTTCCTCGGCTGAGTAACAAAACACAAGCTCTTTCTTCTGTCTCAAAAGGTGAAGGGGAATGCACTTGACTGCCTTTGTTTGTTTTTCCCATGTGCCTTGTTAGTCTTAGAGGAGAAGTCAGGACTAGCTCTTCCTTCCAGCTCTTGGTGGTGCTCATAGACAGGGAAACAGGGTGTTTTACGTCTTAGCAAGGTTAGGAGGGTGACTATTTAGAAAATAGCCTGACAAAAATAAGTTTTGGCAAGTATGCAGTAAATTACACAGTGATGCCATGGTTCTGATACACTGTATATAGGCAGCAGCATCACATCATGAGGCTTCCTGCTACAGCTTGTTTTCTAACTGACACAAAATGCTGGTACCCAGTTTTCATTTCGCCGAGTCTGCCATACTGGGATTTTTCTCCTTGATTTTTTATTTTTTTTATGCAGATAGCTGTGTTCCAACTGAATCCTGCTTATATTCACTATTAAGTTCTGTATATTATGCAGATACTTTGATTCAACTATAATATGGGAGTGATGGAAAAAAAAGCCAGCAATGGAAATAAAACCACAGTTTAGATGAAGATTCATAAAAAAAAGCAATCCTAAGACTACAGGGGAGGGAGGGAAGGCTGTGTGAATTTAACTTTTCTTTTTCTCATCTTTATACTTATTTTGTCATTGCTCAGGCGCATGGAAGATTAAAAATCATATTTGATTTATCCTTTCCATGCTTGCTATAGTAAAATAACACTAATAAAACAAAATATCTGGGATCACAGAGGGCGACAGGTCTTGATATCTCCTAAACCAAAGAGAAATAGAAAATGTAGTGCTATACCTTAAAGTCAGGGAGAAAAGAGGCGTTCTTAACAGATCACGGTCTAACGTGGCACATTGAGAATTGAGAATAATGGAGTAGGAACCCCCAAAACTGACTCCTCTGTAAAAGTAATGAGATCTCAAAAATTTTAAAATAAACATTTTCAAAAATCTGGAAATTAATCAAGACTTGCAATAATTTGTAGAACGTCTAATATTCACAAAGATTGGTTGGATCCCAGCGAAGCAGCAACAGTCAGTGTTTGAACTTGCCCTCTGACTTGAAGATAAGCCAACTGGGGTTTTCTAGCCTGAAAACAACCACAGTGCAACAACCATAACAAACAGCAAGTAGAATAAGCCTCAGAGACATTCAGCATACTGTGAAGTGTATCAATGAACACATAATGGCATCTCAGAGAAGAGGAGAAGGGGGCGGGGAGTGGGCAAGGGAATGTTTGAGGAATAATTTCCTAGATGGGCTGAAAACCATCCATCTACATATCTAAGAAGCTTAAAAAGCCTTTAGTGTAAAAAGAAACCCCAAAGAGACACATTGAGATACAACCTAATTTCTGTTGACATTGTTGAAGGCTAGGAAAGAAATAGGCAGATTATATAAAACAGAGAAATAAGTCACCATGTACACTGTCCAGTATGATGAGCAGCTAATTTCTCAGCAGACACAATAATGCTGGGCATGTATGAGCATTAGAAATGCTGAAAGTGGAAGAATGTCAGAAAAGAATATTATATCTTGCAAAACTGTCCTTCAAAAACAAAAGACAAATGTAGGCATGCTAACAATAAATAAAAGAGAACAGTTTTTTGCTACTAGATTTGCCATATGTAAATATATATATGTATATATAGTATATATGTACACACACACACACACACACACACACACACACACACACACACACACGCACTTTGAGTTCTTCAGCTTAATTGAAAGGACACTGGAGAGTAACTTGAATCCACACGGAGAAGTAAAGAACATGATCACATGATCTAAGTAAGTAAAGATTACAGCAGTGTGAAAGTTGTCAAAATCAAAATGGAGTCACTTGTGTTAAACCTTAAGCAGGGTAGGGGTGGAGATTAAGGCAGGAGGTCATGAAAGAAGAGATTTTATGAATGTGTGCTTGCTAGCAAGGATTGGCACAAGACCACCAGAGCTACAACCCTGAACAAAGGTAGACACAAACAGTACTTCCGTGAGGACATAGCAACCATTGCCCCTTCAGACCTCAACTGACTTCACTTTCATGCAAATAATAATTGTTTTCATGTACTATTTTTATTCCTTCCATGACTTTAAACCTTACATATTTTATTTCTGGACCCTGGAGATGCTAACACCTTTTTTTTAAATTTTTAATTTTTAAAAATTTATTTACATACCAACCACAGTTTCCCCTCCTTCCTCTCTTCATTCCTTCCTCCTACCTTCTTTCTTAAACCCCCCCCTCTGCCCAATTCACACCTCAGAAAGGAGTAAGGACTCCCATGGGTGTCAACAAGGGCATGGTATATCAAGTTGAGGCAGGACTAAGCTCTGGCCCCCTGCATCAAGGCTGAGCAAGGCATCCCACCACAGGGAGTAGGTTCCAAAAAGCCAGCTCATGTGCCAGGAACAGATGTGATCCTGGTCCCACTGTTAGGGGGTCCACAAGCAGACCAAGCTACACAACTGTCATCCACATGCAGAGGGCCTAGGATGGTCCCAAGCAGGCTCCCTAACTGTCAGTCTAGAGTTGGTGAGTTCCCTTGAGCTCAGGTCAGCTATCTTTGTGGATTTCCCTGTTATGATTTTGAACGCCCTGGCTCATACAATTCGTTACTGGATGAAGGTTCTATGATGACAATTATGGTAGTCACCAATCTGATTACAGTAGATGGCAAGTTCAGGCACCCTCTCCACTATTTCTAGGAGTCTAAGCTGGGGTCATCCTTGTGGCTTCCTGGGATTTTCCCGGGCATCAGGTTTCTCCCTAACCCCATACTGGCCCATTCTATCAAGATACCTTTCATTGCTCTCCCTTTCTGTCCCTCCCCCAATTTGATCATCCCGATCCCTGATCCCTCATGTTCCCATCCTTCATTCCCTCCCCCTGCCCCCAGTGTACCCAGGAGATTTCATCTATTTCCCTTGCCCAGGGCGATCCATGCATTCCCCCTTTTTATTACAGTGTTCATTTATTAGTAAATTTATTATCTTGGGAGAATCTATGTTACTTAGGTTGACAGTAGGGAAAAAAAAGCAGAAATAATAAAGACATCCATGAAAATAAGTTTGACTTTTTAATGTTCAAGAAAATTGACAAATTATTAGCTAGACTGAATTACTGACAAAGAAATAAGACTTAATTACTCAAAGCCAGAAATTACATAAATCACTTTGACCAAAAGGATTTTTCATAGGAATTCAAGATGACCAATATAAGAGAAATGCATAAGCAGGGTTGGGGGGGGTAAAGGGACCAAAGTACCCTTTGGCATCGGAAAGTATTATATTCTAGCTCCGATGTGAAATGCTATTTTCAGAGCATGACACAGCAGTTGCAGACATGACCTCACTGTGGCTGTGGTTCTCTGTGCTGGACCTGCTCAAGACTGGGTCTGTCCATAGCCAATCATGAATCAAGAGGGGAACATGGGTCCCTACCACTAACCAATAAACTTTTAGCAACTTATAGAGTCTGAGGGAAGGATGATTTTAGTGGTAAACCCACCAGGATCCAATGGATAATTCCAAACCTGTGGCCACACAAACCTTCCTGGTTAAAATCAGAGAGTCACAAACCATAACGAAAAGGAATGGATATAGGAAAGGACCTGTGAGGAGGAGGGGGCTGGATTACAAACGTTAGGGAGCTAAGAAATGGAAAGAATGAAAGCCTGTACATGTGTAAAATGTCAAATAACAAACTTTATCAATAAGGAAAATCTTTACAAAGCTATAGTAATCAAAGATTATGTGGCATTTATTGGCATAAGAAAGAAACACACAGATCAGTGCAATCAATTTTGGAGTGTAGAAATAGCTCCCTGCTTCCCTTCCCTTTTTGTGACCTGGTCTTGCTGTGTTCATACTTGCTATCTGGTCTCAAACTTGAAGCAGTCCTCCTGCCTCCACGTCCCAAGTTCTGAGATTACAGGTGTGAGCCTCCACACTCACTGCACTTCTTATTTTTCTAGTTACTTCACCTTTGGTGGGGGACCCAGTGCAACAAAGTGGAAAAGGAATGTATTTCAGCAAATGTGCAGGCTGAGAATGAAGTTGGATGACCCCCATGTCGTGCTGTATAAAAAATTAACTCCAATGAATCTACATGTAAAAGCTAAACTTACAGATTCCTGTAAGAAATAATAGAAATCAACTTTTGTATCTTGGTATTGAGGAATCGTTTTGGATATGACAAGAAGGTTTAAGTGATAAAAGGGGGAAAAAAACAGAAAAAAAATTAACTTCAAAATGCAAAACTTCTGATCTTCAGATGATACCACCAAGAAAGTGAAAACAATCCGGGTATGGTGGCCCACATCTGTACTTCCAGACACAGTGAAGCAGAAACAGAGAGAGATCTTTTGAGCCTAGAATCTTGGGGCTAGCCTGGGCAACAAGCAATCAAAAAACAACAAACAATAACAGCAACAACAACAACAAATTGGAAAAGAAATTTAAAACAGCTTACAGAATGAGGAAAATACTTTTTAATTTTATTTTTTGTGGATGTGGGTGTGAGCATATGTATGTGTACTAACTATGTTCAGGAGCCCAAAGGATGTCAGAAGAGGGAACTGAATCCCCTGTAACTGAAGTTACAGTTATAGGCAGTTGTGACCCCAACATGGGTGCTGGGAATCAAATGTGGGTCCTCTGCAAGAGTAAGTAAGATCAGTAAGTGCTCTTACTGGCTGAACCACCTCTTCAGCCTGTGGACAATATTTTTAAATCATTTACTTGATACTGGATTATGTACTTTATCAAAAATATAAAAAGTATCTGTTATAACCTAAAACAATGTGACAAGTAACTGAAATATGATATAGGCAAAGAATTCATGAGGGATGCTTATCCAATATATACATTATGTACAATCATATTATAAATATACAATAAACAGTTGAGAAGATGTTCAATATCATTAGTCATTAAAAAAATGTAAATCAGAACCATGAGATACCACTTCCAGCCAACTAGAATGTCTGCAGTTAAGAAAAGGTAAATAGCACATTTCCACCATGATATGTTGAAACGACAGCTCTTACACATTGCTTGTATATGGGTTTTAACACGGCGCAGTGCTTTGGGAAAGCAGCTCAGCAGCTTTTCAAAATCCCAAACTTACAGTGAGCTTAGGATTCAGCAGTGTACACCAAAACACACACCCAAGTAAACTGAAGAACTACCCGCCCCCCCAAACCCTGAACATCAGTGCTTATGGCAGCTTTATTTATTTATTTATTGTTGTGTTTTTCTTTAATTCATAAGATTGTGATACTTATCTATGTTGACTATGATCCATCCATTTTACTGCAGACAGTACAGATAGTACTAGTACTACGCTCATCATTGTTTAATAGGCCACAGTATGAATGTACCATTCTTTTTTTGGGCAGCTTTGTCTATAACGGTGGAAAAGCTGCTCAAATCCCCATCAGTTCCTGAATGGGTAAAGGAATGTGTTATAGTGAACGTTGGGGTGTTTAACAAATCAGATAAACACCACCAGGGATGCTATGCTATCTTCTACACCAAACACCCCACCTCTGTGTAAATTTCTATTTGTGTCAATGCTATTTGTGTTAACCTTTGTCAGATAAAATACAAGGAGTTGTTTTAGTTTTGCCTGTTTTCACATCTTACCTTTCCTATCCTCTGGCTGGATCATATTAATCTCAACCTAGAACGTTTCTGTATTAGTTACTCATGGGTGAAGTCACACAAACTTCATCTGCTATCATCTGGGAGGCCAGGAGTCTAAAATACGTTTTTATTTTCTTATTTCTTATACATTTTAGAATTATGATTACATCATTTTCCCCTTTTTCTTTCCTCCCTCCAGCTCCTCTCAATTCTCCCCTCAACTCATCCCATACCCCCCTAAATTCATAGCCTCTTTTTCTTGGATTATTGTTGTTATATATATGTTTATACACATATACACATATAAATATGCACACACATATATGCATATATTACATATACGTATACACATATAAATATGCACACACATATATATGCATATATTACGTATAAGTATGCATTAATACAACTTGCTGGATTTGTTTTTGTTGTTTGTGTGTGTATGGTTTTGGTTTCATTACCAATTTCTCTCCAAGAGAGGTATTACCTGAGTGATATATCAGATATTATATTAGAAAACTAACCCAATTGAAGTCATTCTTTCTGAGCTTATAAATGGCAGGTGATGAAATTTCCTTTTGTAATTAACCTATGAAACAGAATACTTATTAATCCAAGAGATATGCAATGATGAACGTTTTACACCTTGGAGCTGCGTAAGATAAAGCAGATATTTTCCATGAAAACCTCAGTATGTGAGAAAAGGGTTTAGATACACACAGGATAGCAATACAATGTGAGGTGTGTGAAGTTGTATGGACAGGACACGTCTGCTGAAGAATCAGGTTTTTGGGTGATTTTTAATTTGAGAGGATCAGCATGGGTGCTCCGAAGAGAGGGTTTGACTATGTGGAGACTTAGTCATGTCTAATTTTGCTTGTCAACTTGACATACTTGGGAACAGGGAACCTCAGTGGAGGAATTGCCTCCATCAGGTTGGCCTGTGGCTGTGCTTGGAAACATTTCCTTGATTATTGATTGATGTAGGGGGAACCAACCCACTGTGATGGTGCTGTCTCTGGGAATGTGGTCCTGGGTTATATAAGAAAAGTATCAAAGGTCACAGAGCAAGCTGGGGGGAGCGACCCAGTAAGCAGTGGTTCCCTCTGCTCTTTGCCTCCATGTTCCTGCCCTGACTTCCTCTAATGATGGCCTATGACCAGTAAGCCAGATAAACTTGGTCCTCCTCTATGATTATTTTAGTCTGCATTTGGTCACGGCAACAGGAAGCAAACTCGTACAGGCTTCCTTTCAGGTACTTACAACTTTTTTTCAGTATTATTTTCTGGAATTCATTCACCTTTCAGGAAATCCTGGAATAACTCTCTTGCTTGGCCGGTGAGAGATATTTCCTTTCTGGTGCTTCTGAAGGACCTATAAGCACGGTGGTGCACATGTGGAATCCCAGGTGGGAGGCCGAAGCAGAAGAAGGAGGATAGAATTCTAGGCCAACCTGAGTTGTACAGAGTGACTCTATTATTTATAAATATATAAAATGTACAGGGAAGGAAATATTATTTCTTTTTTTCCCCACTACAAATCTCTGGAGATATTTATGTTCGAAAGAGGGCAATACTACAGGCCATGCAGTAGCTTCAGATAAAATATTGATGGTAAACCTGGCAGACCTCACGGAGCAAACAGCATTCTTCACCTTTCTGTTTTGTGGATGGAGCTCCGATATGACATCACTGCTTGCTACTTCTAACGGGTTTTGAATAGTCTTGGTAAAGAAAGCCAGCAAGTCAGAAAAAAAAAAAGTTTAAAAGCCAGCATAAGAGGATGGAGTTCCTCACTTTCCCATTCCCTCTGCCTCTCTTGACATCTTAAATCCATCCAAGCCACAGTGAGAACGCTGCTTCAAATGGAAACCGTGATGCATGGGGCACTGAAAACTATGCCACACAAGAATTATCTTCATACAAGAGCATCTCCACCAGATACACCCTCTGACATAAATGGAATCGCCAGGTTAAAGTTTAAATTTGAGCTCACCATTAGTATTATGCATCTTTATCTCTTTGAAGTTCTTTATTCTGGTTGATTCTTGGCTCCTAAATTTCAGAAGGTAGTGCAATGAATGAATTTGTTTTCTCCTTTTCTCTCCCTTTCCCTTCCTCCACTCTTCCCCCTTCTCTCCTCTTTTCCTCCAGTCTCTCTGCTTTCTCCTTGTACTTTCTGCCCATCATGTCTTCTTTTCTTTCCACTATTAAAGACTAAATTTATTGACGCTTTAGTTTTCCTTGATCTACTTTTGTAGCCCATGTTTGCATTAACATTTTTTTTTTTTTGTTTTTTGTTTTTTGTTTTTCGAGACAGGGTTTCTCTGTGTAGTTTTGATGCCTTTCCTGGAACTCACTTGGTATACCAGGCTGGCCTCGAACTCACAGAGATCCGCCTGGCTCTGCCTCCCGAGTGCTGGGATTAAAGGCGTGCGCCACCACCGCCCGGCTTGCATTAACATTCTTACCTCACCCTCATATTAATCTTTATTTTATTTTTTGAAATTAAAATATAATTACATCATTTTTCCCACCCATTTTCTTCTCCCAACACTTTCCATGTACCCTCCCTCCTTGCTTGCTCTCAAATTAATGGCCTCTTTTTCTTCAATTGTTATTATATAATTTATTACATATATGAAATATATAAATATGACCTTCTCAGTGGCTATAATGTTACTTGTATGTATAGGATTTCAGGGCTGGCCACTTGCTATTAGATAACTCTGCTGGCTAGTTATGTCAACTTGATACAAGCTAGAGTCAGCCACTGGTGAGGAGGAAATCTCATATGAGAAAATGACTCCATTAGATTGAACTGTAGGCAAGCCTGTAGGAAATTTTCTTAATTAGTAACTGATGGGGGAGGGCTCAGCTCATTGTGGGTGGTGCCACCCCTGGGCAGCTGGCCCTGTGTTCCATAAAAAAGCAGGCTGAACATACCATCAGGAGCAACCAGTAAGTAGCACCCCTCCATGGCTTCTGCATCAGCTTCTGCCTTCAGGGTCCTACCCTGGCCTCCTTTTTAGTGATGGACTATAATGAAGAAGTATAAGTCAAATAAACCCTTTTCTCCCCAGGTTGCTTTTGGTTATGGTGTTTCATTACAGCAAAAGAAATGCTAACTAGGACAATAACCAATTGGGGGATTCTTTCCTAAGGAAGACTATTTCTCTTGAGTTGACTATAGTTTCTTCTTCTTCTTCTTCTTCTTCTTCTTCTTCTTCTTCTTCTTCTTCTTCTTCTTCTTCTTCTCCTCCTCCTCCTCCTCCTCCTCCTCCTCCTCCTCCTCCTCCTCCTTCCCCCTCCTCCTCCTTCCCCCTCCTCCTCCTTCCCCCTTCTCTTCCTCCTCCCCCTCCTCTTCTTCCTCCTCCTCCTCCCCCCTCCTCTTCCTCCTCTTCCCCCCTCCTCCTCCTCCTCTTCTTCTTCTTCCTCTTTTCTTTTTCCTTCTTCTTGACAGGCTCTCACTATGTAGCTCTGGCTGTCCAGGAACTCACTATGTAGATCAGCCAGGCCCCAAACATACAGAAATCCTCCTGCCTCTGCCTCCCAATTCTGGGATTAAAGAAATGCACCAGCCACAACTTCGTGCTACCTGTCGTTCTTTGTCTCAGGTTGAGGCCCCATGAGATTTCCCCTTCCCTTACTCAAGCAGCATCTATGACCAGGCAGTGGTGAGAGAACAGGAACCAAGGCTAGACCCTTTGCTCTTCGAAGCATCAAGCACCTTTTGTGCTCAACATTACTGGGTCTTTTATAAACCGACTGGCCCCAGTTTTTCAGGAGTTCTTTTTTCCAGTGTGTTTTCTCCCTATCAGTCAGGAGTTCTTAGACATCTTTCATGGGGAAGATAGGTCCCATCTGAAATCTCAGGGATGAGAGAGAGCAAGAGAGTAGGCTGGGTGTAGAGTGCTGGCTTAGCATGCATGGTACTCTGGTCCTCAGCACTGATTACCTTAAAGGTAAAGGGGTAAATAGACCCTTGATATTGTGAACCAAAGTTCCCAGAGGAAAAGCTGTGTATACGTTAAAGATTCAAAAAGTTGGTTGGCTGAAGAGAACTTTATAATTATGGAGAATCAGATAGTTGGAGTTCTAGAATCAAATTATCTTAAGCTACCATTTGTCCCTTGATAGCCACTCACTGGCCACCTCCTTGTCTGACTTACTATTCTTGAGATTATCAGGTAAAATCTTTGGAATAACAGACCACCGAGCTCACACCAACCCCATACTAGGAATGTTATCAGACAACATGTATACCTATACCAGAGATCTCTCTGCTTTGTACCCCACAAATACGATATTTCCACCATCATACTTCAAAAATGCCTCGATTTTTGACTTGAAATGACTTGAAAAAAGTGACTACTGTTTGTTCTGCAACTATAAAATCATAATGTATTTTTGCGTCGGAGCCTGATGTCTGGGGCAACCTGCATCCATGTTCTGACCATTGTCACATATTTGGTGCAAGAATAAGCTGTCTTACTCCTTCTGAGGGGAGGGTTGTATTTCGCATCAACAGTACCAATTGATCTTTTGATTTCATTCAAATTACATTAGGGGCCTGTTATTACCGTAGGATTTTTACTCCAGAGGTAGAACGATGGTGTAAAGGAAGAGCAATGTCTGGAGGTGAACAGATGCAAGTGCCAGGTAATCCCTCAATTTTGCAGATGTGTGTTTGTCGATTTCATTTGAACATGAAGAAAATTGATGTTCCGGAAATCCAAATTAAATTATGCAAACATAGGCTGTCCGTAGACTAAAAAGACCGAAAAATTAACTACAGTTAATTGGATTCCCTAACCAATTTCCTGCACACAATCCTTCCTTCCTTCCTATTTCACTCCTGGAAATGTATTAATGTCACTTACTAATCTCAGGCAGAACTGCTTATTTACTGGGATGGTGATGTAATTACATCATTGTTTCTTATCAAAGGACTTTATTTTTGTCCCTATCTGGAATAGAATAGGCCCAAAATCTAATTTATGTCAACAGTTTACAAAGCTGAGTAAATGTCAGTACACACTTGAAAGGAAGCTTTGCTTCTAATTCATTGGGAATAACCAAGATGACATAAATATCATAACAGCATTTTCTTCCTGGTCCAAAGCTTGGGATGAACTGAAGATGTGTGTGCATGTTCCTTCTGCTCCTGTCTTCTGCATTCCCATTTCCCTCTGGATCTTGCACAGACAAATGGTGCTCAGGGAACACAGAGATGGGCATGGTTGTAGAAGAAGAAAGAACCTTTTTGTTTAAGACAGGGGCTCACTCTATATACAGTCTAGGCTTGCTTCCAACTCAATCTCCTTTTGCCTGCTGGAAGGATGCTTTGCCAATGTATTTATGTATTGCCAGGGTTTGTCTGTGATACTGGGTTACTTACAGTGGGTTACTTGCTGGACCCTCACATTAGATAACTCAATTCAAAGTCTCTGTTTCATCCAGGTAATTCTCTTAAGCTGCAGGCACAGAGGGGTCCACTTGGGTATGACTGGTCAATACAGATTTTTTTTTTTAAGTGCCCACAAGGAAAGGCTCAATTTGAAATTGCGCGGAGAACCTCCTCTGTTCTACAAAACAGTTGGATGTTGAAAAACCACCTTTTATTTACACAGGAAGTTCCTAACAATAGATCTTGATTCTGCTATTAGGCCTCCTCTTTCTCATTTTTTTTTTTTCTAGGAGAAATTTGAAATTCAGCAAGAAAGGAGCAGGACTGTAAAAGAGCAGGATGGCTTGAATATGCTACTGATGTACCCATTAACCTTTAGAGCGGGGGCATCTCTATGTTGCGACTCTATGGTTAAAGTCTGTTTACAAAAGAAGGCATTAATCAAGACATATGAATCCATTTATAATGCCTTTGCACCTGTCGCTGACTCCAGGGCAAGCTGGAGAGTGAGATGGCTGCATCCTGACATCCAATTTTAAGCCAAGGTCTTCACTGCTCAGAGATTTATCAGAGAGTCAAGCAGCCAATGTCTTTTATGATGGACACCTTCTCCTTCTTGTCGGAGTGGTAAATGGGAAAGGCAGAGGGAGGAGTTACCATCTACCGTAGCCGTGTTAAAAAAAAAAATCACATCAACACCAGGCCCCAGGCTTTCATTAGAACGCCTGCTTCTTAGCTAATTACTGTCAGCATTAAATTACAGTGAGGAGGCCCCACTCAATACCAATTCATTCATTTTAAGTCACAGTTTGATAGAGAACCTGTAGTGAAAGGTCAAACTTTATCCACTAAGCCTTTTATTTGTGACTAAACAAAAGTCTCGACAAGTAGCATAATTCGAGTCAAGCAGGGCTACACTAAAGGCCGATTAATAGCTATTTTTTTTAATATAATAAAGATTTGCTCTAGCCTGCAGTCTACTCCAGAGGACTTCTTTTATATATCAAAAGACCAAGAAGCTTGTATACTCTTTTCTTTCTCATTTGCACCTTGCATCTTTTAGTGTTATAAGTTTTACAGTCAACAAGTAACATGCTTTTAAAAATATAGATCTAAGTGGTTGTCTTTTCACCGCTGTGTAGACAGGCAAAGTTTTTGGCGGTGTTGGGTTTGTGTATGGTGATTAGACAGGCATGCTATCCTGACCCTTGGAAATTCCTCTTGCACAAAGGTGGTCAGGTCAGGGTGTTATGGTCATCATGCAGACAGACTGTGATCT
The DNA here is from genome assembly GCF_949786415.1 of Peromyscus eremicus. Classification (NCBI taxonomy): domain Eukaryota; kingdom Metazoa; phylum Chordata; class Mammalia; order Rodentia; family Cricetidae; genus Peromyscus; species Peromyscus eremicus. The sequence continues at coordinate 18,131,119 of NC_081437.1, read as the reverse complement.
GCTTAGGTGTGCTGTGGGATTGAAAGGGTACCCTGAGTTATGAATTTCCCAGGGGTTGCGTTTATTTCTTATGATGTAGTCAATTCTTTGGTTTATTTAGCAAAAAGAAGCCAAATGTGCTGCAGCCTAACATGTATTTGGTGGCTTGATGCAGTTTTGAAATGAAGCCATTTTTCTAGGGAGTAGAAGCAAGATTGAAAGGACAAAGTAAGCAATTCAGCGTATCCGAAACTCACAGTGTTGAGTGATGGCATTACTTTGCAATAAGAATTTCTTCAGGTCTTCTGGGCTTGGGTTTTAGGACATTAGGTAAAAGCTCTTTAGGAAAGCACTGGTTTTAAATGGGGAATATACGGAAGTCAAGTGTCCAAAGTGTAGTATAGTCTAGGCGTCTTCTTGAGGCAGGCTAAAAAGACAGAGGAAATGCAAGGGTCATGAGAAAGAAGAGCCTCTCCCTCCCCGTGAGCTGGTTGGTGTTCTTTGATGGCTGAGAGTCAAGAATTTCCACTCAATGGACAGAACAGCTGGAGAAACCACCTGTACAGAAAAGAGACCCCCTCTTCTGAAGAGAGAGAGATACCCCAACAATAGCCACTGAACCATGCTCAAGTGTAAAAACGTGGGAACTTTGACTTTGCCCTTATCAGCACGCCTTTCGTATTAGTAATCTTTTACAAAGCACTTTGTAAACCACCTTGCAATCTCATGGACACAAGGAAATTCTGTAAGATAAGAAAAATGAGAAACTAGTTCACTTTAATTAGCACATATGCTTTTAGGCACCATTATGGCATTTTCAAACAAATCATGTTTTAGTAGATTCTCCTTCAAGTCTCCTATCCCTTTGATACTCGATTCCCCCCTTGTAAGATGGTAATATTTCTTCCTCTTTCATGTCCTATTTGACCTTTGATCCCTCCCTCCTTCCTCATCACTAATTTCCACCCCTTCTTGGTCTCCTTTCTAGTTCTTAAACTTTACACAGCACGTTTATAGACATACATGCATGTACTCATAAACATGCACATGTATGTCTGCACGTGTGCGCACACACTCACACACACACACACACAGACACAGACACAGACAGACAGACAGACATACACACACCAAGCTAGTATCCACATATGCAAGAGCTCGTGTAGGTCATTTTTTTTTTTTTTTGTCTTAAGTCTGGCCAACCACTTAATATAATACTTTCCAGATCCATCCATTTTTTTTTTTTGCAAATTACATTTTTTTCTTTGCAGCTAAATACAATTCCATGCATAAATGACTTTTTCACCATCCATTCATGTGTTGACAGATATCTAAACCAGTTCACTCTTTAAAATTAATTTTGAAATCAACTTAATCTTTATATTGAGTTGTAGGTTATGTTCTTTGAACGGTGCAGCTTCATGGTGAAACCACACAATCACATACTGAGCTATTGTTAGGACATTTAGTGTATCTTTTCCTTAATATGAACACACTTGGATTTATCTTTTTGAGTGTGCACATTCCTTTGCTTAATAAACTCCAATGCATTCTGACTCTTCCTGGTATCATTTTCTTCAGTGTAAGTGAAGATCTCAGCTGCATCTGAGTCGAGGTCTTAGAGGAGAATTCCCCAGACTGCTCAACCATCAGTTTCCTGCTACTCTGGCATTTGCCCACATGACCCTATTTATTTATTTCTCACGAGGATCATGCTAAAGGTAATCCGATCTTCAAGATGAAGATTGTCAAATTAGAAGTTAAATGTCTTGTGACCATGGACTGTTAAGAGGATCGAAACACATTTTGTTTCTAACATAAGTATTCTGTCTCAGAAGCCACTTACTTCTCTGCTAAGTATACTCTCTTCTGCACGTTGGAGTTGCCAGGAGGGCAAGGTGATGCCTCTGTTGACCACTTGTTGCCATGACCAGTGTTCAGTGTTCATATCCAGCACTCCTCAGCAGCATTCTTGAAAAGACAGTCTGTTCTTTGTTAACTGCCTACCTGCTGGGGCATGTCTTTTTGTATGCTGTGAATACATATTGTTCCCATTGGTTAATAAATAAGCTGCTTTGACCTATGGCAAGGCAGCTTAGAGGCAGGTGGGAAAGGAGAGAGATAGGAAGAAGAAAGGCAGAGTGGAGCAGATGCCAGCCTGCTGCCCAAGGAACAACATGCCAGCAGACCAGTAAGCCACGGAACACATGGCAAAACATAGATGAATAGAAATGGGTTAATTTAAGATATAAGAACTGGCTAGCAAGAGGCCTGCCATAGACCATACAGTTTGTAAATAATATAAGCCTCTGTGTGTTTACTTGGGTCCGATCAGCTGTGGGGCTGAGTGGGACCAGAGGAACCTTTCGACTACACCTACCCAAGAGTTTTTCTTGAGTTTTATTTTATTTTATTTTTTTACATCAGAGAATGTAAACACAGCAAACAGAACACCGTGTTACTCTAATTTGTGCACCGTCTTCTCTCCCATCTTACGTAGACTAGAAGGATGACTACTCATGACAAGGTCTGTTAATTTACAGTTTAAAGGACTTGGGTGTGGGAATGTATCAGTGTGAGGACAGGTGGTATTTGGATGTTTGGCCTCATGGGATTTGCATTTACTATACAAGCATTACACCCACATTTACTTAGCCTTCTACTCTGCCTCTCTCTTTCAGGGAGTAGGAAAGGTAACCTTCCAGTTAATATGCAGTTGGAAGTTGAAAAAATGCTTGCTAATGAGGCATTTATTTCACAGGTATGTTTGTGTCTGTACTTTTTTCCCCCCAAGAGTAAATAAAAATAAGTTTCCAAGGTTCCTGGCAATGTGTTAGACACTGGGGATGGGTCAGTATTGAATAGGGTAGTGTGATAGTTTGAATGTAATTGGCCCCATAAACTCATAGGGGGTGGCAGCATGAGGAGGTGTGGCTTTGTTGGAATAGATATGGCCTTGTTGGAGGGAATGTGTCATTGTGGGGTGGGCTTTGAGGGCTCATATATGCTCAAGCCATGGCCAGTGTTTTAGTTCACTTTCTTTTGCCTGTGCAAGATGTAGAACTCTGAGCTACCTCTCCAGCACTGTGTCTGCCTGGATGCTGCCATGTCCCACCATGATGATAATAGACTGAACCTCTGAACCTCTGTAAGCCACGCAATTCAGTGGTTTTTTTTTTTTTTTTTTTTGTAAGAGTTGCTGTGGTCATGGTGTCTCTTCACAGCAATAGAAACCCTGACTAAGACAGGTAGTGTCTTTGGTTTCAAGCAGATAACGATACAACTGAGCAGTAGAAGTAGACAGATATCGACAGTGATATGTGCTACAAAGTGGGAATGATAGGAATGGAGGCTAAGACATGTTTTCATATAACATGACTTTAGAAAGCAAAAAAAGGCATTTGTTAAGCAGAGGAATTAGAGTTGCCATGGCAGGAAAGAGGATGTGAAACACCATAGCCCAAATGCCATGGATACAAGGTTAAAGATGGGTAGACACGTTGACAGAAGGGAGGCACAGAATCATGAAGAGACTTGTGGATTATAGAGCTCAGACATTGTCTTCCAGATCACTGAGAGTCACTGCTGGGCATTAGCAGGGGACATCACCTGATCAGATGATAGATGGTTGGTCACATCACTCATCAGTGTGGGGACAGATTTCGTATATGTAAGAATAGATGTGAAGAGACTGACTCCCATCACACCAGCTTTAAGCACAGAGACAGATTCAAATAGCACTTGTTCCTCTTAAGTGATTCTGCAATTTGGTGTTGCTCCTGCCTCTGCACTGCTAGGTCAGAAGCTGCATTCTAACCTAGCATGTGAAAGGCCCTGAGGCGAATCACCAGTCCTGTACAAACAAAACCAAACAACAACAAAACAAAAGATGAGCGGAATGATCTATGTGGTCACAACGGCAGCTTCTGCCAGCCAATGGGGTGCCAGTCCCTCAGAGGCCCGTTACCAGGATGCAGTCTACCTTCAGGCTGTGAGCAGCTGCTGGAGTATCTAAGGGCCAACAGCTGGAGCAGTATGGCCGCACGGGATTTGCATCTCATCTACAAGCACCCAGTTGAGAGCTCAGATGCAGCAAGGAACCCGCTGCCACTAAATATGGAATTTAAAATGCTCCCCAGAGCATCCCTTACAGAGTCATCATACTCACTTGCAAGTCTTCTTAGGCCTTTGCTCTTGCTCTGCCTGGAGCATCCTTTACTGAGTCCTTTTACGCAACTGGCACCCCGCCTCCCACTCCCCCCCACCCCACCCCACGAGGTTTTCACTTCTAATATTTTTACAAAGAGAGCTCGTCTGATCTACTTTGCGTCGTCAGCTCCGCCCCCAACAACCGCTGCCTAGGATACTATTCTGTTCTATTTTCTTCAAAGCAGACTACCATCGGCGCACACCTCGTTATTTGTCTCTCCGCTCCTGGAAGGAGATTCGCTTTGTTTCCTGCTGTCTCTCCCGCATGCAGAACGGTTGCCAGTCACACGGTAGATGTTCAACCAGTATTTGATGGATGAATACATACACATTAAATGTAAGAGGACGGGCATTAAGAGAGTTAGAGCTTTTCAAGTAAGTGATGCTAAAGAACCTTAAGAAAAGAGTCATTTTTCTTTGGACATTGGTGAGAAGCCAGTCTAAGAACAGAGCAAGCATCTAATCAGTGTTCTCCAGTGTTCCGTCGCCCACTGAGAACCCCTGGAGACTAGCTCTTGATCATGAAAGATGGATATGCCTCTGGCCGGTGCTTACTTCTAATAGCTAACATTCAGGATGCACATACACACTTTTTTTTTTCTTTGCCTCTGGGAAGTTTGAGGGCTCTTATTATTCTTAAGAAAAGTTATCTTAGAGGAACAAGAATTATCTATTAAAGAGACTAGGGGATTTTTAACCTAAGAATCACGAGGAGAATTTGCAAGGGATTGACAAGATACTCCACAATAATCACCCTACATCATTCTTTCTTGAAGATAGAGACAAACTGGAAAATGGAGTAATTTTCACACGTAGAGGCAAAAAGGCACTTAGCACAGCTTGAAGATTCAAATTAGCCTGGAAATACTGCTGCCAAACATGGCTTTCATTTGAACCTGAGTTCCTAGAGACAGACTTAGAGTGTGGCCTTAAGATAGTGCTGCCTGCCGCAGGGCCTGTGGGTGGTGAGAGAACCTTCCTTTGAAGTTCCTCTGACTGCTTTACCCCTGGCATTGTTCTTCATAGAGTGGTCTCTGGCCAGGAAGCACTCATGCTTATCAGTGAATAATGGAAGACATATCCAGAAATCACTTATTCAAGTCCTAGTCAGGCATGCAAAGATGCCATTCTATCTAAATTCATTCTTTTACATGTGATCATATTATTTTGAGGCAGGGTCTCACTGTGTGGTTCAGGGTGGCCTCAACTTTTATTCCTGCCTCAGCCTTTTGAGTGGCTGGTTAGCAACTGGCATTAGACATATGTGCCCAACTCTTACTGAATGTAAATGTTAAGATTTGTTTAGGAGAATGTTGAGTTCTTTTAAGTCCATGAAAATTCCAGGAAGCTTTGGTTAGTTATTAAAGGTGCTGAGAATGTGAGGGAAGATCTCACTCATTTTTGTGTGTGTGTGTGTGTGTGTGTGTGTGTGTGTGTGTGTGTGTGTTTGTGTTCATGTGTGTACAAGGGCACACATGTATGTGGGCCTAGGTTTGTGGGTATATGTATGTGTGTGGAGTCCAAAGGACACCTCAGTTGTCATTTCTCACCTACCAGCTGCTTTCTTTTCTCTCTACATCTTCTCTTAGTAGCCTGGAACTTGCCAAACAGGCCAGGTAGGTTGTCCAGTGAATCTCAGAAGTCTACATGTCTCCCTTCCCAGTTCTGGGTTACAAGTGTGTACCACTAAACCTGGAATTTTACTCTCTCTCTGGCTTTAGGTGTGGCTCTTCTTTTTTTTCAAACCTTTAACATTTGTATTTACATAATTTCCACACTCTTTCTTTCCAACTTGTCCCATGCCTCCCTCTAAAATTCATGACCTCTTCTTTAATTAATGTTGATATATCTATATCTCTTATACATATATGTGTATGTGTGAGAGTGGCTGAGTACTTGGGATTGAATGACTTATTAGAGGTCTTGTCCATGGGGAAGACTAATTCTTCCTCTTTTAGCACCCATAAGTTGCTTGTAACTCTTCATCTAGGGATGAATACTCATGAAATTCCCCCCATCCATGCTGGTATATCATTGTACGGGTCTTGTTTAGGTAAACACATTGTTGAGATGTCATGGATGCAGCTTCCTTCTCTCTTTCCATCTTTTCTCCTCCTCTTCCATGACGTCCCCTCAGCCTAAGGTGTAGGGATGTGTTACAGATGTATCCAATGGGGTTGGGTGGCCCACAATCAACTGTTCTCTGTATTTTGACCAGTTGTGGATTTCTGTAATGGTTTCTATCTGCTGCAAAAAGGAGCTTCCTTGAGGGGTGGGGACTACACCTTCTGTGGGTACAAGGATACGTATTTAAGATGGAGTTAAGATTTTTTTACTGGTTTAGGAAAGTGTAATAATAGGATCTCTTCTAAGATCCATGATCTGAATCTAGCCAGGTGTGGCTTTTTTTTTTTTTTTTTTTAAAGTGGATTCTGGGGATAGAATTCAGGTCCTCGTGCTTGGAAAGCAAATACTGCTACCATTTCCCCCAGCCCAGGTTGCTATCATCTCAATGAAGAGGAAAAAGCCAAGAGCTGTCAATGCAATGTTTGGTCTAACTTGAGGCCCACGCCATGAGAGGGAACCTATGACCTACATTGACTGGGTGGCCAGGAACTAGAGATTAGATAGCCCAGAGACCTAGGGTAGAACCCAACATGACTGGCCAAATAAGTGAATAAATGAATGAATGAATGAATAAATAAATAAATAAATAAAAATAAGGTAAAACCAATGACCTAATTCCTAAGGATATTTTGCTATACTCATAGATCAGTCCAGTCGTCATCCAAGAGGCTTCCTCCACCAGCAGACAGGAGCTGGTGCAAAAACCCACAGCCAGACATTATGCAGAGAGAGTCTAAATTGGCGGTCTCTGTCCAGTCCATCCCTGTAGAGACTGAGAAACCCCATGGCAGAGGGGGAGGAAGTACTGTAGAGTCAGAGGGGGCGGAAGGCGCCAGGAGAACGTGGTCCACCGAGTCAACTCAGCAGGGCTCACATGGGCTCCCAGAGACTGCAGCAGCAAGCACGGGACCTTCAGGGGTCTGCACCAGGTCTTTTGTGTGTGTGTGTGTGTGTGTTAGGGCTGTTAGCTTGGTGTTGTTGTGGGACTTCTAACAGCGGGTGTATCTCTGATTGTTTTCCTCTATTGGGTTGCCTTCTCCAGTCTTGACGTGAGGGTTTTGGCCTTGTCTTACTGTATCTTGTTTTGTCCTGTTTGGCTGTTGTATCATGGAGGTCTGCTCCTTTCTGAAGAGGCAATGGAGGGGGAGTGGATCTGGGGAAGAGGGAAGGTGGGGGGGTGAGTTGGGAGCAGTGGAGGCTGGTGACACTGTGGTAGGGATGTATTGCAAGAGAGAAGAATCTAGTTTCAATAAAAAAAAATATTCCAGGGGGGAAAAGTTTCCACTCAAAGATACTTAGTGAATATCTAAAAATTAAAACTAACCCCAATTTGCAATTACAAGGACATGCAGCGAGTACTTGATTGAATAGTGAAGAGACATTAAAATACCGCGAGTAGTTAACATTTTTTATGTAAGATTTCCTTAGAACCTGGTTAATTACTGTGTCGTCTGAAAAGAAAAATAATAGTACTTATGTGTGTATGTGTATCATCACTACTATATGAAAATACTACCAGTTAAAAAGATAAAAGACAATAAAGAAAAGAGCTGTTGGTGCAATCAGGATGGATGTGCATGCAGGGTCAGTTTTGTTTACGGAGGTTCTACTGAGTGGTTAGGAAAGCTCAAGGAAGGAGTAGGGTGCTTCTGGGTGTGGTGAATACTGTTGCATGGTGTTCAAATACAGCACAGGCAGCGCTTGTCAAACATACAAAACAAAACAGAAAGATCCCCAAAGGCACTCAAAGGACAGAAGACGGCTGTTAAGGGTCTTTGCAGAAAACATTCTCTAAGTACATATAAAGTGATTTTACTAGTTTTTTTTTTTTTTCCTTAAAGGGCTACTGATAAAATCTGGTTAGGTATTTCTTTTTAAGGCGACTGATTCATCCAGGAAATGATTTTTAAAAATCTCCTGTCTGAAAACATATGTTTGTTGCTAGGCTTCGGTAAGCCAAATTAAGTGGGCTGGGACAAAAATAAACACAGACCCTATATTTTCATTATTACTTGCAGCAGATGCTTCCAGCCTGGAGATCTTTATTCCCAACTATTCTTCTTTTCAAATATTTATTCTCTGAAAATTCAATGATATCTAAATGTATCTTGGTTATATCTACCTCCTACTCCCTGCTTCCAACTCTCCCAACATATCTCCTTCTCAACTTCATGCTTCTCTCTCTCTCTCTCTCTCTCTCTCTCTCTCTCTCTCTCTCTCTCTCTCTCTCTCTCTCTCTCTCTCCTACTGAGTTCAGTTAGAGCTGTCCATGTACACACAGGTGTGGAATCATCTTCTTGGGCAAGGACAACCTACTGTGGCCATTCCCTAAACAAAAGTGACTTTTTCGTACCCGGAAGCCATCAGCTGCCTATAGCTCTTTAACAAGGAGTGAAGTCTCAGGAACCCCCTGCTTCATGCTAGAATTTGACTTTGATCTTATGCAAGTAAGCAAAGATGCTGTGAGATCATTTAGGCAACAGCCATGCCTGGTCCAGAGGACAGTATTTCCCAAAGTCCTTCACATCCTCTGGTTCTTATCTTCTTTCTGCCTCCTCTTCTGAGATGTTTCCTGTGCCTCAAGGAAGGGGATAGATGTCTTAAGGTTGAGTACTCACAGCCAATTATTCTCAGCACTTTGAGCAATGGATCTTTGTACTAGCTATTACCCACTGTGATACGAAGCTTTTCTGACCATGGTTGAGAGGAGCATAAGTCTATGAATATATACACAGATATTCAGAGTGCAGGCACTTTGACAACATGACCATTTAGGAAGACATTGGTAGGTTCTCTCTTTGGACCTATGACTTCCCTAGTCATAGGGATTTTGACTGTGTTTACAGTTCTGGGCATGATTTCCCTCCTGTGGATCAGGTATCAAATTGAATCAAAAGGGCAATTGGTTACTCCATAAACAGTCTTGCCATTATTACACTTGAGGGCACATCACATAAACACCAGCCAGCAGGGAGAGAATCCTGGTGACTTAAAGGTTGATTTCTGTCTCCTGACACTAAATTGTGTGTGTGCCTTTAGAAAGAGGGTCTTGTAGCCAAGCATGAGCAATAGCCTGTCTTGTTTTGGCTACCTCTGGGGCCTCACTGACTAGTAGCTGATATGTAGGTAACCCATGACTGGTATGGAGATTTTCATTTAATGACTCATGTTTTCTGGGAGCAGCATTGTTCACCTGTGTGTGGTACCTCTTTTCAAACTTAAAAAAAATTTATACTTTTAATTAGTTGACAAACTAATGGGATTTCATAAGGCATTTTCATACACCATTAGTTTGTTTACCTATCTCCTTTCTCCACCCCTACCTCTATCCCAGCTTAATTCTTGATCAAGACTCCATATGGGGTCATATAGCTGAACGAAGTTACTTGGTAACAGTAAAAGGTTTCTGAGTGCACAACAACCAAAGATTAAGTGTACAATGAATTCACAGTACCCTGGCAGTGGCTGCCTATGTTCCATTTATGACATCACTGCAGCCATAATTCTGAACAACATATCCACTTGGTATTGTGTGTGTTGTCCTACCATACAATGCAGACGAATATTGCCAGACATACCTCAGCTCAGATTATTGCATGTTATGAACTGCAGTGCTCCTACTGGACATACAAAATTCTTCATTGAAACATAATGGCTTAATTATGGAAAACTCAAGCTTTAATATTTTTCTAGTATTATTCTTCAACATTTAAAAACCAGGATGTCTGAGTTTTGAAAAATTAATCTTAGAGTGGCTAACTTGGGTTTCATAAAAAAATCATTAAATAAAATTTGTCTTGGGATTAGAGCAGAATTTCCAGCAACAGAAATGGCCTTAAATATGTTCTGTCATTACGGACTAGTGTGAAGCAGCATTCTTAGCATTGAGAATTTTAAAATCACAATATTGATCAACTCTGAGAAATATTGAGGATGCTCTAATCCTGTGATATTAAATATTCAGCCAAGATTTAGTTCTTTATGCAAAAATAAGATCATATATCTTATTAGTATGCAAGTTTGCTTCCACAAGGCCATTTTCATGTAAGTACATAATGTACTTTAAACATATTCCCTTTTCTCCATAACTCATCACCTTACATTCTCTCCCCTTTCCCTCCCCTCCTCTCCCCCTCCCATTCCTTCCCACTCCCTCCCCTCCTCTCTTATCCCTTTGCCTCCCCTCCTCTCCTTTCTCTCCTCTCCCATTCTTTTTCTTACCTCCCCAGAACACCTGTGCTTCTACTTTCATATCATCTTGTGATCTGATTGTGAAATATGAGACACACATGCCCATATTGGAGCCCTTGGCCCCCAGGTGCTGCTTGGGAAGGCCATAGAACCTTTAGGAGGTGGAGCTTTGCTGGAGGAAGTAGGTTGCTGGGAGTGGGCCTTGGGGCCTTTTAGCCTGGCCCCACTTCCTGTTTACTCTTTACTTCTTGAGTATAGATACAATAACCAACCAGCCTCCTGGCTTTGGTCGCCATGCCTTCCCTGTCTGCTGCCGAGTCTTCCCTGTGAGATGGACTGTGCCTTCTGGAACCATAAGCCAGAATAAATACTTTCTCCCTTAAGTTGCGTTTGTCAGCTTTGTTTGTCTTCTACAATGATAGAAAAGTAATTAAAACACATCTGCACACGTATGATTTTACATATCTGTGAAATGAGACAAATGAAAGAAATGAGGTTGACCTAACTTGCTCAATACTACCAGTAACATGTGCAGTTATTTTTACCTATGGATCTGGGATCATGTAAAAAAATTCTTGATTGAAATAGGGTCATACATAAAGTTTAAAAGGTGTTTTTCTATTTTATTCTTTTCAGAAACTTAGACCTCTGTTTGAAGGAAGGAAGAATTTGCCAATCTTTTCCACAAACACACCCTTGGCCAATTCTTTTTGAAGTGTTATTTCCAGAAACATGAGATTTGGGTGATTTTGTGTTATAAATCAATCCACTGTCTTTATCTAGAAATCTTAATGGTCTACCTTAATCAAGGTGTGGTCAATGTCTTCATTATTTTGATTTTTATTTGTCTATTTTTTTTTTTTTTTTTTTGTTTTTCGAGGCAGGGTTTCTCTGTGTAGCTTTGCGCCTTTTCTGGAACTCACTTGGTAGCCCAGGCTGGCCTCGAACTCACAGAGATCTGCCTGCCTCTGCCTCCCGAGTGCTAGGATTAAAGGCATGCACCACCACCGCCCGGCTATTTGTCTATTTTTAAAGATTTATTTATTTTTACTTTTTATCTATGGGTATTTTGCTTGCATGTGTGTCTGTGCATCACGTGCCCACAGAAGCCAGAAGAGGGCATCAATCTCCTAGAACTGGAGTTACAGATGATTGTGAGCTGCATTGTGGGTGCTGGGAATCAAACCTGGGTCCTCTGTGTTCTTAACCACTGAGCAATCATTATTTTTAAAATAGATGGTAGCAGTAGTTTTTAAAAATAACTTGGGTTCGGGGATATTATTCAGTGTATAATGCATGTGTAGCATATGTCAGACCTCACCAGATTCATTTGCTGTGATGATAGTAGCATAGGATTTTACTTGCTTCCCCTCTTCAGCAAGGATTATAGAAATCTTCACAAATTCAGCTTGTCATGGGGCACCTCTTATTCTTGATATAGCAATAGCTTACTGTAGAAGAAAGCATTCATCTTTCCCCTGCATTCTGGGGTCTTCCTGATGGATCTATCTTTCTCTGGATTAATATTATATTATACTGTATACCCATCCCAGAAAATATGGATTATTTATGGTGTCTTGTCATATTGTATGATTTCTTTTCTTACGTTTTTTATTTGGAATATTCTCAGAGCCTGGGTACCCCTCTCCAACTGTTTCTGATGATCACAATTATAGTTTACATTCACTGTTCATTTCTAGTGTTACCTTGTTCATTCAATCTTTATTTCGCTATCCGTTCATTCATTCACTCATTCATTCAGTCATTCATGCTTTTGATATATATATATATATTAAGATCCTACAATATGCCAGATAATAGATTAAGAGGATAGAAAAGTAAGCAAAATAGGCATTTGTCCTTGTCGACATAGTTCTGATACTACAGGGTGGGAATGGAAGCTAGATGTTGAACGAATAACCACACCATAGATACACAGTTGTGAGTTATGTTGAATGTTTATGAGGGGAGTTGATGGTGTCTCGAGAAGCCAAGGAATTCTTTCCTCCCTAGGAGATATTTCGGCTACAATATGAAGACGGGGCATTTTTAGCAAAGGAAATCACAGTGGGGAAATCAGGAAGTACAGAGGGCAAGCGCCGATTTAAGAATGTAAAGGACCAGAGCAAGGAGAGGATGGGAGAGTAGTAGCGCAAGGATGAAGAGTTAGCAGAGGTTAGAATAAGTCAGACGTTATCATCTAATTTAAGGAATTCAGGGTACTATAAAACTAACGAAGTCCCTGGAGTGGTTGGCGCGGAGAGAGTGTAACTAGATTTATGTCTTCACAAGCTCACCCCAGCAGCAATGGGCAGGGCACCTTGGAGGTGGCCAGAATGATAACAGGGACACTAGTTAGGAAGTAGATACAATCCACACATCTGGTACACGGTGATGGATTGAGCTTCGGGATAGCAAAGGTGACAGACAGAATGGTTGAGAGAATCTTCGGAGGTGAAATTTACAGTGCTTGGGGGATTAGGGAAGGTTACTACAGCTTGGCTTGTTTAGCTTGGATAGATCTTCGTGATATTCCCTAACAATTCTGTGCTGTTTTCAGATATTCAAGGTAATGCAAGAGGAAGTGTGCTGTGTGTACACGTGCCACTCTGATTTTTCTCAGCATGGTGGGAAAGGGGGTATGCCTCAGTCATCTCTATTTGCAATTTTTCTTCTGCAACACAGTGTCCAGCCTAGTAGAACACAGAAAGAGTGCTCGATTCAGATTTGGGAGATCTGAATGTGACTGAAAGTTAGGCTTTTCTCTCAGTGTGGCTTAGAATTTTTAAAATTTCCTTTCTTCGTGTGTGTCTAACATGTCATTATTTAAGTTGTATGAAGACCAAATGATATGGGAAATGGAAAAATATTTTGGAGGGATCTGTTGAGAATCTGTTTTGATTGTGTGTCTTTTCCTCCCCTCACTTGAAGGGCCATCCAGTTCTCTTAGCTCATACAAGGAGAAGTATGTGAGCTAACAAAGGACCCAGTGAAGGCCAAGGTCAATGAAGAGGAGTTGGTGTTGCTGCATGCTTCATAGACGCCTGTGCATTGTGTCCAGCTCTTTCCACATGTGTTATATGTTTGTGAGACATTCTTTTTTAATTGAGCACATTGGCCAGTATTTGTCTTCATTGAAAATCAATTCATCTCAGACTGTAAGAAACTGCTTAATAAATGTCAAGGTTACCTGTTCTCTGACACGTAGATTCATTAAGAAGGCCTCTCTAAACGTCATTAGAACAAATGCCATAGGACATCTTGGAAGGTGAACGAAGGGTTCGTCTTTCAGTGTCATAGATTTCAAATACTCCAGGACACTAGGACCCCTAAAACTGTGTTCTATTACCCAGCTGGTGTGAAGATTGTGAAACGCCTACTGGTATTTTTTTAGATGATTCTAGGGACTTTAATTTCTTCATTTTCATGGGGTAAAGGAAGTAACTGGAATATATTCCTGGCAAAGGACAACTACTTGCACGCTGATCTTTGTTACTGACTCAGGATGACTGCTAGAATGCAGTACGATATTCTCCTCTGACCTGTTTGGGTGATCTACCTACCCTGAAGTTCCGTTTTAGCTCTGGAGTGAATATGAATTGTAGCTAATGAAACTCTAGGCACAGCTGTACAGAATGAAAAGGCCAAACAATTTGGGACGAAATTTGTCAAGTAGTATGTCACAAAAATGACATATTTTCGTTTTCCATTCTCCATCATGCTTATAATTCAAATCTGAATCTAAATGTTGGACCCTGACCTGGTCTATTTCTTCTCTGTCTCAGTGAATTAGACTCTCTCCTCTGGGCTCAAATGCCCCCATTCCTTCTTTGTAAAATACAACTTACAACACAATATTGTAAGTTTCTGACTTCCTGAAGGGAAAGGGTTTTACTGTTACTCATCTTTGCATATAGTGTTTCTACCAGAGTTCTTGTTCCATCGCAAGAGCTCAACATGTTTGTTGAATGAATAACGGACACCCCCTTATTGCATATGATTTCATTTAAGTTTAAAAATTTTTATGTTTGAACATGTATTAATCAGTTTCTGTAACAAATGTATTTCAATTTTTTTTCAGTCACATTACAACCCGGTAATGTAATGGTTAGTGAATAGGTAACTTTTCTTTATTATAACTTTGCATTTCTAGTCATAAGTCTGAGACTTATATTTGTGATGTATAAATTCCTGGGTATACGCTTGTGTAATGGCAGTCTTGGCAAGCCTTTGTCAGGACACTTTCCTCTCATTAATTTACCCACAGAATATTAATTTGAGAGTCTACTATGTGCAAGACAATGTTCTAAGTACTTAGGATGTAACAGTGTGCAAATTCTCTTCCCTGTAGAATTTACATTTTATTAGCAGTAGATAACAAACCATAACCAAACAAAGTGACATTGTATAGTACTTTGGGAGGTGATAAAGGCTATGGAAAAATACAAGGATTAGCAAGGTGAAGGCAATCAGATGTACGTAGTAGGGCTTGTTGTAAGCTCATATTACAAGAAATAAAGAGAGCTTCTTTGAAATCAGGTGACCGTGAGTATTATGAAATCTTTCCCAACCATAGCCAGATTACAGTGTGTGTATACTACACACAGAAAGACCTCACCATTTAGTCTTTATTATTATTCTTTCTATAGCATCACACCCACTACACCGGGTTGACTGATGTAGACTTCAGACTCCAAACTATTTCATTTTCTTTTCTTGTTTCTTTTTGAAAATTATATTATTTCAAAAATTTTATATATATATGTGTGTGTGTGTGTGTGTGTGTGTGTGTGTGTGTGTGTGTGTACTATGTATTGAACACATTCCTCTCAGCTTCCATTCTTTCTTACACTCTAGTCTCTTCACTCCCTGGTTTAACATATGGAAATATTTTTTCTTTATTTACAGTTCTATTGACAGAACCCAGGGTGTGACACATGCTAGGAAAGTTCCACCACTGAGCTACAACCATAGTCTCATGGAAACAATTTTTTTATTTCTCTTCTTGATCTTTAATAATTATGATGCTTTTTTTCTGTCAAGTACTGAGCATAGGTTCCCAGTTCATCTCTAAACTCTGCATCTTTTTGTTGCCAGTGATGAGGGCTGGGGAGGCCTCTGGGAAAGACACAAAGCGGGTGTCTTACTTAGTGTTTTTATGTTCTTTTTACAGTCAGAGACAGAATTCAGAGATGCAACAAGGGACTTCTCAGCATCACATCAGCACATTATGAGCAAACTTTAAAGGAGGGGAGGATTATTCATGAGCCGGGGCAGGGAGGGAGTCAAGAATTCCCAGAATGCATGCTTGATGAGATTTCTACACTGTTTGCATTTCGGTTTGGATTGCTTGCAGCATGCATCTGATGCTGTGGCACTTCTGAAACTCCAAGAAAAGACAAAAACAGGCATTAGAGAGAGAGAGAGAGAGTAGATCCTATCCTACTCTAGTCTACACATACTTTGCTATTTTAATTAAATGTGTGTGTGTGTGTGTGTGTGTGTGTGTGTGTGTGTGTGTGTTGGCATACTATGGATTCAGAGGATGACTTGGAAGTTACTTTCTTCCATGTGGGTCCCAAGGATTGAACTCAGGATGTTGGGCTTGGCTGAAAGTATGTGTTGCAACTGAGCCAATTTCACTGGCCCTAAGTTTTTAGGTTTTTTCTTCCATTTTTAAAGTATGCTTTTTAAAAAATTATTGATTTTGGATGGGGCAAGTGTATGTATAGAGGCAACAGGACAACTTGTGAACATCAGTTCCCTCCTTCCATCGTGTGGGTTCTGGAAACTGAACTCAGGTTGTCAGTCTTGGTGGCCTTGAACTTGTTAATCTCTTGCCTCAGCCTTCTGAGTGCTGAAATTATAGGTATATGCTACTGTAGCTGGATTGACATGGAGATATTTTGAAAATTAATTGGTCCCTGCATGAGTGATGATGCAGTGGGGATGAAGTAGGCTTGCAGGTAGAAATGGTACCTGGACAGGATGGAGGGGATCAAAAGTTGTATTTTGGCCTCATACTTTATGGGAGATCTGTTAAGTAGAAAGATGCTTATGAAGCATGTGGGAGAGGATTAAGACTGACCTGCAAAATTGAGAATCATCAGGCTATGGATGGATACTATCCACACCTATTCAATTTCAATCCAAATTGCAACCCCTCATATAGTTCCTTATGCTGTGGCGAATCCCCAACCATAAAATTATTTTGTTGCTACTTCATAACTCTAAGTTTGCTGTTTTTATGAATCGTAATGTAAATATCTGATATGTGTCTCTGTAGGGGTCTCAACCCACAGGTTGAGAACTATTGTGATAGAGGATGTTGTTATGTCGAGAGGACTGAGGGTCGAACTCCGGGGATGCTTAGTAGTGACATGTTTGCAGGAGAGGCAGAGTTACCGCATCGTTGAGAAGGAGTTCCTGGCATCGTCGAAGTTACAATAAAGGGGAGGTCTGAGCACAAATCCTTGATGTAGAAAGTATTTCAAGGAAAGAGTAGTCAGTCTTGGGGCCGGGTGATGGGTAAGATATTGGACTGAGAACAATCCACTGACTTTGGAAAGCCAGATGCAATTGAGATCTTGGTAAGAGCCATTTCTGCAGAGTGATGGGGAAAAAGCTGTTCCAAGTGGGTAGAGCAGAGGCGAGGAGGGAGGAGGAGAGTATGGCAAATGGGTAGTATTTTTCCAAGGAGTAAAGAGACAGAGAAGCAATATGTATAAGGACGGACAAGAGACATTGTTGGAAATGATTTTGGTTTTTAGCTGCCTCCTCCTTCCTCTCCCCTTCTTCCTCCTCTTCCTTCACCTTCTCTTCTATTTTCCATTTTTTTTTGGAGAAAAGTTCTAGCTATACGACTCCGATTATATTGGAACTTGCTAAGTAGACCAGGCTGGCCTCATACTCTAGACCATTCTTTTATCTCTGCCTCCTGAGTGCAGGGAGTCTAGGTGCAGACTACTGTGCTTGACCTTTCTTCTTTATAAGTTGGTTTGCCTGCCATTTGTCATGGAGATGGAAAGCTGGCTACCACAGCTATCCAAGAGAGTAGAGTGGGGGATACTGTTGATGTGGGAGAGATGAGACGATCCTAGAATGGAAGCCATCTCTTTTGAGGGCCATGGGGATAACAGAGACCTCCTCCCATTTTATCCTATTGGGCAATTCTCTAAGTTTAAATGTTTTGCATTTGGGTGCATGGAAGAGATTTATGTTTAAATTCACTGTCCTGTCATTTTGGTGGTTAACAAGACATTGAGAAATTACAACATGTGCACTGGCCATTGACTTACTTTTCCTATCCTTTTTTAAAAAACATTTTTAAAGATTTATTTATGTAATATATATGTAATATGTTTATTATATATATGTGTGTGTGTGTGTGTGTGTGTGTATGTGTGTGTGTGTGTGTGTGTGTGTGTGTGTGTGTGTGTGTGTATGCTTTGTCTGTATACCAGATGAGAGCATCAGATCCCATTATAGATGGTTCTAAGCTGCCATGTGGGTTCTGGGAGTCGAACCTGGGTCCTCTGCAAGGTCAAGAAGTCCTCTTAACTACCGAGCCATCTCGCAGGCTCCTCCCATCCTTTCGTTATCAGTCTGTTACTTCCTCCAGGTCCTACCTTGAATGGTCAGTGTTTTTTTTTTTCCTTTTGTTTTTCTTTTGTGCCTGATGTCTGTTTTTAAAATTTATTTTATTTTATTTTTTTAAATTCATTTTACATACCAACCACAGTTCCCCCTCCCTCCCCTCCCTCCCCTCCTCTTGCTCTTCCCCACCTCCCCCAACCCACCCCCATCTACTCACTCCCTCAGAAAAGGTAAGGCCTCCTAGGGGGAGTGAACAGGCCTGGCACATTCGGTTGAGGCAGGACCAAGCACTCCTCCCCCCCAGCATCCCCCCCCCCCCAATTGAAGACTATGTAAGATCTTGGTTCCATTGCTAGGGGTCCCACAAACAGATCAGGCTACAAAACTGTCGCCCACATGCAGAGGTCCATGCAGGCTCCTCTGCTGTTGGTCTAGAGTCTGTGAGCTCCCACAGGTTCTGGTCAGCTGTCTCTGTGGGTTTCTCTGTCATGATCTTGACCCACTTGCTCCTATAATCCCTCTACCTTCAACAGTCAGTGGTGTTTTGTTTTTTTTTTTTTTTCATGTGCTACTCTAGGGCATGAACTTTTCTTATGGAATTTACCAAATTTTATTTGTTTTTGACCACTTTTCTTGGTTTCTACCTGAATCCAAATCTCTAGCCAGACAGAAACCTTGTCTTTTTCTCTCTTAGATCCACAGCACCTGTACTGTCTGGCATCTAAGCAGAGTTGAGGTGAGACATGCCTGGCACACAGTGGGATTTGCTACACTAGTTGGTTGAAAAAACAAAATCATTGCATGAAATTGTATATGGGAGAGAGTGTTCCCATTCAAATTATGTACCTTTTAGGTGTTTCTAGCAAGATCCTAGGAAATTCATTTCTAACTCAATGAGAGGCAGGGATTTTGATGGAGAAGTGATGTTAGAGATGCCCATCCAGACAACCACTGTTTCTTTGCACTGTTTCAGAATATCTGAAATTAAATTAGGACTGAAAACAAAATTACATTACACTCAAGTGACTTCAGTGACCCAAATTATTTGTTAATAACGTTCCTTACACAAATGTAATAGGTAATCGTTTTTGTGATATTCAGGGAATACTTTTATCACTTTTGAGAGGGCTTTTATCAGCAGTGGTACTGGCTTCTGTATGTCGGAATCGATGAGAAGTCCAATATTAATCGTCTTAAAGGCATCAATCTTGTTTTGCGCCTTCCTGCTCTGTGTTTGTAGAACATAGACAAAAAAGTCCTGCAGCCTCCCTCTCGTTGGGTGGAGAAGTCCCTGGTCCTTAGGCCTTATTACACTGATAGTCAGTTTTCAGTGTCATGTGGTGCTGTGGCTCAGTGCTGCGCTTTCTTGTGACCCAGCAATGCCATTCTGTGTCTCCAGTTCCAGGTCCTTGCCCAGATTCTGTGAAGGACACTGCACACTGGATCATCTTGGGCAGGATCTCCAAACACTGTTCCCTGTATTCCGGTGTGTGCTGCATGGTGCTGACAGCTACCTCTAAGGCCAAGCTCTTGAGCTGCTGTGGAATCTGCAAACACTGTCTTTATTTTCAATCCAGGGTTATTAAATTGGACATTCTCTACTTAAACTTCTTCCTTATAATCATCCCAATACAGAACCTTTCATCCTGCCTCTTGAGGAAATACAAAGTGACCCAGAGCATGTAGCATCAGGCCCATCACAAAGGAACCTGTTGTCCTATCTGATGGTTTTTTAGTGGCGCTCTTAGCCTGTGAGGAAAAGTCACAAAACACGACAGAATCCACTAACAAGAGTTTTATTAAGACAAGGAGAAAGGGATGGATGTGATTAGGCCTGTGGAAGGACACGTGTGTGAAGGGGGTGGGGGAACATGGGGCCTGCCTTTTAAGGGCCAGCTCGCACCTGCACACACAGGTCCACGTGGCTACTCCATGCATGCGCATAGATCACGTGGTCACGCCGTGTAATCATGTGACCACGAAGCCATGGGGCAGGGGTTACTTAGGTCGTATGACCCGGAAATGACTAGGCGGAAATTACTAAGTGTCCCGCTGAGAATGCGCGACCATGGGGGGCGTGGTTGGAATTCCTATATCACTATCTAGGGATGAGAAGGACCAGACTTTCAGAGCACAGGGGCTTGAGTTCTTTCTTTTAACTTCCCCTGCAGCAACAGAAAAATATCAAATTATTTCCTCAGCTAGCCACATTCTTTATCATGCTCCCAGTAAGTCAGAGTAAGCAATCTATTTTACTGAATGCGCTGGGTTCTAACAGGGTACAAAAAACCCTTTTCATATGTAGAGAACATTTAAAACTAGGCTTTTGCATAGATCATTGGGCCTATAGTCTTAAAAATTTGTGTTCTGGAAAGCAAAAATAAACACTTAGCTTTGCTGTTTTTAACATTCTTGTTTGTTTTCTCTGTGAACTGACCAATTTCCATATGTCTGATTGAAGATTACACAGCTAATATAAGGATCCAACCACTGATCGTTTGTTGTCTTTACCTTGTAAGGGAGGAGATTTATTTCAGTTGCCGGAAACACATGCTTTCAACCAGAGTTGAGAGCACTGTGTTTACAAGCAAAAACTGGCCAAATGTGTTAATTTATCTCGTTCCCCCTTGGTGTTCACTATCAAAACTTTACACTCATCTGGACATTCCATAGGTCTGGATTCCATGGAAGTTCCTTGTTTTAATTATTTTGGACTTTAGACTTAAGTGACCAAAACACACTGTGCCTCTCAGAAGACAATCATACTGGGAAATGAGCACAATTAGGATCAGTTCATTAGCTGCAAAGGTTTTTACTGCATCCCACTGAGCATGTAACCCCTTGTGGTCAAAAGCATCGCCTGTTTACCTGCATTTGGACAATCATCTTGCCTTTGGTGCCTCTAAGAAATCCCCCAGTATATAACTGAAGCAAAGGGAACAGAACACAAGTAGAATTAATATACAGACTCATTTAAAAATAACTAATGTGCTACACTTGCAGTGTCTTTTTTTTACATTTTTATTACAATTTTTAAGTTAGCATATGAAAAAATTAGTTTCATTATGGTATCTTTATATGCATATATCATTGTATTTTGCTCATAATGTACCTCCATTATGCCTTGTACTAATGCATATATTTTTAGTCCTGCATGATTTTTCTTAAATGTTATAGATAACACTTTCATTATAAGGGAATTGCCTAGGTATGCCTGAAAAGAAGCCATAGTTTCATGGCAAATCAACAGAAATTAGAGAGAGAAAGAGTTATCCCTGTCCTGTCCATGACAAGCTAAGTGGCTGCAGGCAACCCACTGCATAGGTGGTGAGGGGCTGGGTGAAATCATTCCTTCCTCACAGTGTTTGAAAATCAGTGACTCAACAGAACTACCAATGCCAAGACACTGTCTCAAATCCATGAACTCGGATGTCGTCCCACGGGGTCTGATAACAGCTTCATGTGGCAGCATCTCCAAGCGATTTCACTTTGTGGCAGGGTCAAGAACCATTGGACTGAATGATCTTTAAACATTTGCCCAGCTCTCACCGTGCAAAAATGATTTCAGTCTAGTTTCCTTGGAAGGAGCTTTCTATTCGATTGCAGTTGTTTTGTTTAAACTATTGGTGGCATTTTCATTGTCCGAGTCAAAATTTAAATGCTATTTAGTAGTCTGAAGAAATAACCATTATAATTTTTCACCTTTTCAATTGCTAGCAATACATATCTAGAGAGTCAGGCCATTTGGGGGGGTTGGCTGATCTGCCAGTCAATATACAACTAAATGATACTATTGAGTGACTAAGAGTTACTTGACCATTGTGTCTGTGACCCAATGGCCCGACTAACTCCCTCAAGTACTTGTTCTGTCTCCCCACCCAGAGTTATCGGAAATCTATTGAATCAAAGATGTCCTTTAACTTAACGTATAGGAAACCTTTGAGCACAGCTCCAAACTTGAAGGCTGCTGGGTGGTGCTAATGAGCAGCTGGCTTGAAAAGCATTGATTGCATCGATCTGATCTAAATCTTCATAGAATGCAAAATAGAATTTAGACAGCCTCTAGTTAATTGGCATATGTATGGTATAGTGCAAGCTGTGCCTCTTAGGCAAGTTAATTATCTTTTCTAAGCCAAAGTTCTGATGTGCAACACGGATCTAATAATAGTGCTTTTTAATTGGATCATACTGACACTTGGTTGAGAAGACTCATGCAGAAAGGTTAGCTCATCCCTGGTTACCTATTATTAGTAGAATCACGACTATTACTATTCTTATTATTGATTTCAGGCCAACGATGGTTATAGCCAAATCCTCAGTCATAAATTTATTCCCTGCTTCTCAGTCCCTGGCTTCCACATCCCCAGCTTGGTCTCTAGAGGATGATATTGTGAGAAGCTGCGGACTGAGAAACTCTTCCAAGCATGTCCTTTAGCATTTTTTTTTTTATTTTTTTTTTAGCATCTTCTTTGTTTAGTTTTTCTTTATCTGAGCTATTTGCTCCTTGGAGGAATCACCAGTGACCTGGCTCTTTTAGACTTCTTGTACTTCCAGTTCTTCATGTCTTTACTCACTCGCTTATTCATTCATATATCTAGTCACTTATTAATTTTCTCATTCAAACCAGTAGTCGGTCTTTTAATACACTGAAAAGCTTCTTTCCTGAGGTAGACATAGTTGGTAACCAAGTGAATAAACATAGCTATTCTCTTTTCTGCGGCTTTGAGAGTTAGGGCATTCCTCCAAGTAGGAAGAGACCTACAGGGCAACTAGATATTGTCTCTGAGAGGCTATAAGAGCCACTGCCTCCCTCAAGGCCAAAGCCACATGTGTAGGAGAAATGGTCTTTCTGGGATACCAGGAGAGACAGGTGGTATCTAGATGACAGAGCCTAGTCTATTGCCTGGCATGTGGTGACACTATTATTCTGCCTCTGTTCTCTGTATACTTACTTGTATTGAACTGCCAGCTACCGTCATCCATACTGTCAGACAGATATCAGTGTTTGACATTATTTGTTTATCAGAGGTGTGGCCAACTTCTATGGGGTGAGAATTGCCATTGGATACCTGGGCTTGAAATCCCAAGCAAATTTGGGATTTCCAAACCAGACATGTTTACCTGTATTCCCATTCCTCAGCAGGCTGAGGCAGGAGGATTAGCAACTTGAGGAGAGCCTATGCTATATAGCGAGACTGTGACCTCTCCCTTCCCGGAAGCAAAGTACGCAAACTTGTGCTTGTTGCCTTGGCATCACTGAGGCTCTTAGAGCTTGACAGGGACGAGCAAACCCGAGTGAGCTTCTCCATGTGGTCACCTCAGTGCTAGAGCGGGTGACACTGGTGTTAGTGTTGGAGCAAAGTTCTGAACAAGGTCTTCCTATTCTGTCCATGTGGAACCTGCTGGCTAAAGTGAATGACTAGGGCTTCAGCTTGCATCAGGGACCCTCACTCACCATTGTTCTTTCTAAAGAACGTCATAGGTGCCTACAGTACTGATGGTTGTTGAGTTTGGTCATTTTCTGTGCCCTGGAGATTTTGAGAAGGGCCGTCATGTATGTCCGCCTTCATTGATTCAGAAGCTGTGTTTCTGTCACTTTCTGAAATGTGTCCTCTGTATATGCACCGTGCCATAGAGCATTAGCATAATTGTCACCTCTGCTTTGGGAGAACTAGGTGAACCTGTAAAAAAAAAATTGGGAAAGATGTGTCTATACCGGCAGGTGCTCAGCATTCAAGGATTTGATTGTGGAGAGTTTTTAACCTGACCTGAAAAATCAGTTTTCTAGGTCTTATAAAGACAATTTGTGCCAGGCTGTGGTGACACACGCCTTTAATCCCAGCACTCGGGAGGCAGAGCCAGGTGGGTCTCTGTGAGTTCGAGGCCAGCCTGGGCTACAGAGTGAGTTCCAGGAAAGGCACAAAGCTACACAGAGAAACTCTGTCTCAAAAAACAAACAAACAAACAAACAAAAGTATTTATTGCAAAAGATTTTGAGATGAGAAGAAATTATATAATAAAGAGCATGGATTAATTTCATAGGATCATGTGTGTGAAAAACATACATATCTCTTTCTGCTTTGTGGTGTTGACACAGACTGGAGGGTTTCTGAAGAGCAGAATTGATTGGCTCATGGTTCTGGAGGCTATGGAGTTCAAGGTCAAGGGACCATCTTAGACATTTTTGGTAGGGTGTGAGAAGAAATTGTGTGTGTGTGTGTGTGTGTGTGTGTGTGTGTGTGTACAGAAATATAAAATTAATTCTTATGAAAAGATCAAAAGAACCCAATCCTTGTCTGGAAATGACATTAATTCACTCACGAGGGCAAAATGCTCATGGCCTAATCAACTTTCAAACGTTTCACCTCTGTTGCCTTTGGGGGCCATTCAAATCTTAGTATCCTCCTTAATACCTCTTCCCTAGATAAATGTGTTAGTTACTTTACTACGGCTGTGATAAAACACTATGACCAAGGCAATTTAAGGAAGAGTTTATTTTAGCTTAAGTTTCCAGAAGGATAATAGCTAGTCATTGCTGGGAATCATGCCAGCAAGCAGCAGGCATAGAGGTAGGAACAGGAAGCTAAGAGCTTCTACCCTGAACCTCAAGCACCAAGCAGGGAGAGCAAACTGGAAACTACAATTCTGTATGTAGTGACATACGTCCTCCAGCAAGTCTGTGCCTCCTAAAGCTCCCAACAGCACCACCAACTGGGGACCAAGTATGCAGATATCTGAGCCCAAGGGGGACATTCTCATTCAAATGATTATAACAAGAAAGTTGCATTTTGCTTATTCACTTAGTATTGCATTTTAAATTTTTACCATGTCATCGTATTCCGGAAGGATTATCTTCAGTAGCTGCATGGGATTCTGTTCTTTGGGTAGATAATTTACTTATCTATTTCCATATGCTTGATCCTTGGCTTTTCAGACTAGCAAACCAATGTTTTGTGAATAGATAATATTTTGAAAATATGAATGTTTAGTGATATTGATGATATTCCCCAATGAGAGTCCTATTATGGGTCAAGACTGTGTTCAATAGTTATAATCATAAAAGGGACTTGACTCCTCGTTATTAGCTTCAATAGGATTATTAATATGTTGCTTGTTTGATACCTGTTTCTAAGCTTATACCACAATTAGTTTTTCAATGAATATTGCCATGGTCTTGATTCAGTATTCCACCTCTTTATCTAATGAGCTATTCTTTTAAGACCCAAATAAAATCAGAGAGTTCTGTAGAAAAACTGCCAAAAGTTTCAATTCAGTTCTGCATTGATTGCTATTTTTTAGGAGAAATAGTAAGAATAGTCTACATTTTTTTTCCATGAAGTAGTTCTTAGGGCTTAAGGGATCAGAGGATAAAAGAACAAAACATAAAGGTGTGTAAAAATGGAATCATGAACAATAAATCCCGACTTGTATACAAGTTTAAACCTATGAGGAAAAATTCAGAACACAGAACTGGGGCTCATAGGGCCCTGGTACTCACTGATCAAAGTGAGCACTGTACTTTGCCAACAGAGTCCACACTGACTTCAAACTGAAGACACCCCCATACGGGGGAATTGGGGAGCAAGCACTTTGTGCCACACAGAAAGTTTTAGCAGATTCCACATACCTTGTAAATTTTATTAAATCTGCCCTGTGATAGCTCACGATGATTCTTAAGAAATATCTTTCCATGGAGGCATGCTTCGTAGAAAAAAAGTCAGATTCCAACATGGTGGGCCCCTGTACACATTTAAAAACGTATGCTTTACATTTTGCTTGTTATTCTAGGATTGTTGGATGATTAAAAAAACTCTCTAGGTTTATTCATTTTTAACTAGATCATATATTCACACCCCATAGGTGGTTAAAAATATGCAGGGGTCAGAGGACACACAACAAAAATCTTCAGGTGTGGATACTCAGAGAGAATGTGAGACATAGTTGTCCGGAGTTTGACCCATGTTCTAGTAGATTCAGTATTTATTCCTATTTAATGTCTAAATAATATTTCACTACATGATATGTCATGTTTTGTTAACTTTTCATTAGTCGCTAGACATTTATGTTGTTTCTATCTTCTGGCTGATAAATACTGCCGCTATGAGAGTGGAAAGAGTTTGTTCAATATTGCCCAATTTATGGATGGTAGATCTGAGATATGACCTCAGGTTTGTCTTTTTCAGAGCCTGCACAATGATTTCATATTGATTCTTAGGCATTAACATAAGCCCTGTCTTTGTGTGTATGTGTGTATACATGTTTATGTGTATGTGTACCTGTGTTTGGGTGTTAGTATATGTACATGTGGACACCAGAGGTTGACATCCAGCCTTCTGTTTGATCACTCTCCATATTAGTTTTGAGACAGTCTCTCACTGGACTTGGAGCTTACTCATGTGGCTAGTCTTACTGGTCAGTGAGGACCAGGGATCCTGTTTTGTCTGTCCCCTCAGTGCTGGAATCCTGGATGCATGTTGCTGATCCTGGGTTTTTACATGGATTCTGGGGAAGCAAAGTCAGATCCTTATGCTAAAACAGCAAGCACATAATGTGGTGATATATTGTGTCCCCCAATATATTGTGCACCCCAATAAAGCTTATCTGTGGATCAGAGGACAGAGCCAGCCACTAGATTAGACATAGAGGCCAGGCAGTGGTGGCTCATACCTCTAATCTTAACATTCCAGAGGCAGAGATCCATCCAGATCTCTCTGAGTTCAAGGCCATGCTGGAAACAGAGCCAGGCAGTGGTGGCACAAGCCTTTAATCCCAGGAAGTAATATGGCAGGACACAGAAAGGTATATAAGGTGTGAGAACCAGGAACTAGAGGCTTTTTAGCAGCAGTTCAGCTGAGATCCATTCTGGTGAGGACTCAGAGGCTTTCAGTCTGAGGAAACAAGATCAGCTGAGGAGTTGGCGAAGTGAGGTTGACTGTGGCTTGTTCTATTTCTCTGATCTTTCAGATTTGACCCCAATAGGCTCTAGTCTATTAATAAGACCATTTAGCAATTTGTCTTACAATATAATGAAGCTCTCTCCTGGCCCTGGCTCTGTTGTTATGAAGCCTCAATTTTTATGCACATACTTGGGTCTAGAATAACTTGTGGGCTCTCACTCACTAGAACCAGAAAAAAATATAACCAGGTAAGTAGACCTCTTGCCAGATTCTTCCCCAGTAATATATAGCATTGATCTTAAATATAACATGTGGTATGATTTCATATTATAGATAAAAGTCTTTGCTCAATTCAAAGTCTTCTGTGTTAGAGGAAAAAGTAGGACATTATCTAAAAGAACATTTGTTATGATTTCTTTGGAAGTTCCACATTATATCTGTCTCTCAATTGTTTGTGTTTCCAAAGAGTAGACTATGAATATAAAGAAATAAAAAGTATAAACTTGAAGCAAAGGAGAAATTGTTTGCTGACCACTATTGATTTATCGCTTGTGTTGAATGTTCTCTTTTGGTACTCCCCAGCCATGTAAAGGCCCACAACCCATATAAGCAAGAGGAAGGGGTATAGAATAGCAAATAAAACAAGGGGAGCATGCTTTTCACTTCCTGGTAGCAACTGAGTGGCACTCCCCCTGCAAATGAGACTCCCCAATGTGCAGGAGCCCCCCATGGTTCTCTTCCCTGCAGCAGCTCCTGTTAGCTGGAAATCACCCTCGCTTTCTTCCAGTAACAGCGTCTTCGTTTCTGTAGTGCTTGTCAGGGAAAGCATAAACGGGGACACATTTGAGTGGAGTCATTTAAAATGAAGCGCTCGGTGCCAGCTGGCGGGCATGCTTCCCTCCGGGGGCACCTTTCAAGCAGGGGCAAAAAAAAAAAAAAAAAAAGGGTAAACTTGCACGGAAGCCAGAGATTGTGATTTCTTCAGCTCTGCCCAGTCTCTCTCTCTTTCTCTTTCTCACATACACACACCTTGTCTCTTTTCTAATCAAGAAAATCCAAAATCTGTCCAAAAGGAAATTTATCACAATTGTTCTGGCACTGGAGGCAGAAGCTCATAGCTGTCCCATGCCCTCAGGCTCCACATAAACAATGCTGTTGCTTGCCAGGCCTATAGATGCTCAGGTCTTTCTTCATGGTACTGCATGCCAGGAGTTATTTACCTTCATCCCAGGGAGTTAGGAACAGAGCAAACTGTTGAAACCCAGTGTCAGAAACACTTCAAACATGTGAACTGCAGGAGCCTAGATTTCATGGCAAAACCACACCAGCAACAGCCAAGATAATGGATCTCCTCCAGAAACCAACGTCCTTATTCTAGTTTCTGAAATGAATGAAAAGCCATAGGGGTTTAAAGAAATTGAGGCTGGGGTTGGGAGAAACAGTGGATCAATGGAAGTGTGAGAACTGGAGTTCAGTTGGAGGGACCCCAAAGCTCACAAAAAATCCTGGTCAGCATAGTGACTTACCTGTAATTCCAGTACTAGGAATGTGGGGACAGGATCTCTGGGGCAAGCTGGGTAGCAGATTAGACACATTGGCTAGTCCTGGGTTCAACTGAGAGACTTCTTCAAGGAATAAGGTTCTGAACAATCTAGGAAGACTTCTGACTTCAGCCTCATGTCTTCATGTGCACACTCATATCTGAATATACATACACATATGCATACACACAAAGATAAGTGAGTAAAAAATCAGGAAACTGACATTCACGAAGATGTTGAGTGAAATGCACTGTAATTATGACCTTAAATCCGAGTCCTTTGTGCATGGGTATGTTTGGATTACACAGTTCCCCATGAAGGATAAAAAGAAGGTGGATCCCAGAAACTCTCACAACAGTTGGAACCAAGGCCCTCCAAGACCGAACTGAGCCATACCTGTCTGTGGGAAACATTTTTCACAGGTTTGTATTACATTTTAGGTAAAGTCATGGAAAGAATTTGCTTCTCTGATGAGGCATTTCTCCTAGGAGCCCAGTGTGACTGGTTTTGTTATGCACTAATTCATGTAAGAGGAAAAGAGTGAGCTGAATACATCTGTTCTGCAATGTCATACCAGAGGGGACTAGATGAAGAGAATGGCCATTGAGAGGGAAAATGGAGAATAAAGAATCCTTCAAGAAAGCACGTTGGAAATGGGTGACGTTATACAATCTGTCTCCCTCCCCCTCACACATGCACACATCCTTCCTTTGACCAGTGACAGTGAAGGAAAAGAACAAGTTATGTTTTCATGTACAGGGGATGTCACTCTTCAAATGGCAGTTCCGTGTATCTTCATGCCTTACTGTTAATATATTTGAAGCTAGTGTCTGTAATAATGACCTGTCCTATCTATCTATCTATCTGTCTGTCTGTCTGTCTGTCTGTCTGCCTCTGTCTCTATCCATCCATCAATCATCTATATCCTTATATCCATCCACCCATCTATCCATCTATCATCTATCTATCTATCTATCTATCTATCTATCTATCTATCTATCTATCATCTATCTGTCTATCTATCTGTCTGTCTATCTGTCTGTCTATCTATCTATCTCTCTATCTATCTATCTATCTATCTATCTATCTATCTATCTATCTATCTATCTATCTATCTGAGACAGAGTCTTATTATGTAGCCCTGGCTGGCCTGGTACTCTCTCTATATATTAGGTTAGCATGAGTTCTGAGATTCACTTGCCTCTGCCTCTTGAGCTTTGGGATTAAAGAGGTGTACCACACCTGTCTGATCTGCCCCATCTTAAACATCCAGGAACTTATACTCTGCTTCTAACTGGACTTGACACAACTTGTTAAGAGAGAAGATATTGGGGTTGGCAGGAAGGCTCAGTGGTTAAAAGCACACTGGCTACTCTTCCAGAGGATCAGAATTCAATATCCAGCACCTACATGGTGTCTCACAACCATCTGTAAATCCAGTTCCAGAGGACATGACATCTTCTTTTAGCCTCTCTGGGAACCAGGCATACAAGTGGTACACAAGTAGACATGTAGGCAAAACACTCATCCACAAGAAATTAAAAGAGAGAAAGAGAATAAGTTGCTCACATAGGAGAAAAATAATAATTCTTCTGGTCGATTTGGGAGCTAGTTAGTACTTTGGATAAAGTAATTTTCTACATGTTATCCTAGAAGTAATCCATGTTTGAAAAAGGGGAGCTTTAATCTCTTCTTAGTGGTAGGTCTAGGCTCACTCAGTGGCTAGCCTAATTAAGGTAGGAGGTATTTGATTTTTTAGGTAGGACTTATTCTAATCTTGGATGCAGAGAACATGCCCTCCTATGCAGGTATAGCAAGGTCCTGATGGCTCCAATGGAATTTACAAGGTTTAGATTCAAGATTTTGTTTAATCCTACTTTATCCTATCTGGAAACAGTTCCGGATCCTCCAGTAAACAGAATTACTGTATCTTTTGGTTAGCTTTTTATGTTTTCTTCACTTCTGTATTCTTTTTCCTCTGACATAAATTATACACATGCATATATATATACATATACATATATACACACATATGTATATATATATACACACACATATATATATACATACATACATACAAAACAATTCTAGTCTGTCTTAATTCCAGATACTCAGGAGTATGATACAGAAGGAACACAAGTGCAAGTCCAGTGTGGGCAACTTAGTGGTGTTTTGTCTCAAAACAAAAATAAAAATAGATTGGGAATCTATCTCAATGATTACTTTCCTAGCATGTGTGAGCCCCCAGGTTTACTCTCCCATACTTCAAAAAATTCTCTCTCTCTGTATCTGTATTTAGACAAAAAGGGGGAAATGTTATGTGATATTTTGCTAAACCTTGCTTGAAGTCAGAGGGCAGAGCTAACCACTAGCCTACCATAAAGGCTTGGAGGACTATAGACAGAGAGGAGACAGGAAGTAGTAAGGCAGGGCTGAGAGAGGATTTCAGCCCCTTTTTGGATGGAGGAATTGAAAAGGTAGGAAGCGACTGTGTTCTCTGATCTTGCAGGTTCTTACCCCAATATTTGACTCCTAATTTTTTTTATCGATAAAGATTAATTAGATTAACATTTCATTTAACCATGCCTTATAGTAAGAACATCTGAAATCCTTTCTTCTGTCTTTAGACACTGTGTTGCATATTGTTGTCATCTGTAGTCATCTCTCTGTATGATATAGTACCCAAATACTTTGTTCTCTTAAACTTTCTTCCCACCCACCCTGAGATCTTGTGATGAAAGTCCCTTCTCAATAGCATCACCTCTTAAGATGACAGAGTTGAGGACCACATCTTCAGCTCATGAGTCTTTTGGGGACATTTCATAGCCAAACTACACCTACATGCAGAGCAAGCAGGAAGTGCAGTTCTCATCAGGGACCATGAACTATGCTCCCATCACATCTGAAAAGTATAGGAACAGATATCAGGGAAGACAAGCACTAAAAAAGGTACATGACGCTGACTGGCTGGTTTGGGACAGCTTTTAAGGCGATTTTCTTCCTCAGACTTCTACATCATGGAGAGTTTTATAATGAGCATGGATCACTTTCAACGAAATGATGAAATGTCTATGGCTTTCTTTTTGTGTTTTGGTTTTGTACTGGCAACTGAACCTAGGGCGTAACTATGCAAAGCAAGTACCCCGCTGCTGAGCTGACTGTTCCCAGCCTCTCCCCCTTTCTTTGCATTTTATTCTGATAGAGTCTCACCCATGCTGGCTTTGAACTTACTTTGTAGTTGAAGTTGGCCTTAAATTTGTGATCCTCTTGCCTCAGTATCCAAAAGAGCTGGGATCAGAAGCCTGTGCTACTAGGCTTGGCTGAAGTCTTGCTGATGTGAGGAGGAAGGGATTTTTCCAAACATTTGTATTAAGAGAATTATGAAGTGAGTGTCATTAATTAATTTCTTAACAGAGGCTTGGATTTCTCAAAATCTCTTTAACAACTTTTCTTAATCTATTAATTATGCTTGCTGTTTTACATATCTACTGCCTGTTTTCTTGTCACAATTAGCAGTATGCTTCTCAGACTCAGATGTGAATATTTTTAGATAGCTGTCAAGTTGAGGAGATGTTTTCCTTCTCTCTCTCTCTTTTTTCCTGTAGGCAAGGATCTCCATAAAGCAGAGGAGGTGTTGACAGCTGCACAGAAAAAAAGGATGAGGACAAATGCTATGGACTATGGAGATGGATTAGTCCATATATCTTACTTGGGACTGACGCCATCCCCTAGGGCTACATACATTGCCCAGAGTATCCACGGCCCTAAGAATGGTGTGCAGATTGAGAGAGTCAATGTGATACAGTCTCAATGCAGATGCCACAGAGATGTGTGGAGTTGGGATGATGCCTCAGAGCTGTGTCCAGTTGGGATAACAGTCCATGATATTTATCCTTTCTGTTAACGTCTGGAAGGAGACACAAAGTTGAGGGAGGCACTCTCTTCAGCCGAGCAACCTCTTAGGGATCTGACATTTGAGGGCTGTTTGTCAGCAGCACTCATAGTGGTTAGACGGTGGCCTGGAGCCTATCACGGGATCTACTTCTTGGCTACTCCCCAAACTTCTGTTTGGGATTTAAAGGAGGTAAAGGATGTGTAGTTGGTAGCTGTTTCAGCTTTGACCTGGAAGTACTACCCCCAGTGAGGCTTCCAGTAACTGTCTCACCTACCTATGACTGGCCCCTGAGGCAGGGTTTAAGACCCAAAATCCGGATGTGCCGGCTTTCTTGGTTCCTGATGATCCTGGACTCTGGATGGTAGACCAAGCAAGCGGAGTTCTTCAGAGAACCCAGCTGAACTGCAGCTCACCTCTCCTGGATCCTGTGACCAACCCCTTTACTGGCTATAAGTTACCCCCCCCCCCAAAATAAACCTCCTTGTTAACTACATGGAGTTGCCTTAATAAATCCTCCAATAAAGATGTACTGTGATTGTTCATAGAGGAGGGTGAATGTCGCATGGATGAAGAACCATGTGGGCAAAAAGAGGCTCATAAATGTTAATATGAAACAGAAGCTATGCTTACACATGGTAGCAACTGGGAACCACAGGGCCCTGAGTGTCACCAAGCACCCTAACATCTATAGGTAGAGTTAAGTTGTATGAAACCTGTGGCTGAGCCTGTGGATGGAGAGAGCTCAAGGCCCAATATGGCTCCTCATTTTCTACACCTGAAATTTTCCTTAAGATTCATATGTATTCTTTTAGGGACGAGTCCAGAGATCTAGAACTCAGTGGTGATCTACATGGTCAGAGTCCTTTGTTGTCCCATCTGTTCGAATGAAATGAACTCACATAGAACCAAGGCATCCAGAGCATCATGTGTTGGAGATCAAAATCACTTGCCATAGTAGCATGGCCCCAGGTGATGCAAGGCATATGGGTCTCTACCCAGGAGTCTACTGTTACATGAACCCAGCTCTACTTGTACATTCTTGTCCCATGTTGTTCAGTCCAAAATAGTACACACATCTTTACTGCATCCATGTATAAAATAGTCCTACACTAGGTAGTTAGTTATAAGTAACCTGAGGGTATTTAGTTAAATAAATGAGATGGAGCATTATTTATTATTGGCCTTTATAATGCTACTAGAGATATATTTACTGCATTTTTGTTACATGTCAGAGACTAAGAAAAGTGTTTTACATGCTGTGCTGGATAGTTTTGTGTCAAATTGACACAACCTAAAGTCATCTGAGAGGAGGGAACCTCAATTAAGACAATGCCTCCATTAGGTCAGGCTGTAGGCAAGTGTGCAGGGCATTTTCTTAATGACTGATTGATTGGTGGGGGGAGGGGGAGCCCATTGTGAGTGGTGCAATCCCTAAGCTGGTGGTCCTGGGTTTTATAAGAAAGCAGGCTGAACAAGCCATGAGGAACAAGCCAGTAAGCAACACTCCTCCATGGCTCCTGCCATCAGCCCCTGCCTCCAGGTTCCTGCCCAGCTTGAGTTCTTGTCCTGACTTCCTTTGATGATGGACTACAATGTGAAAGTGCAAGCCAAATAAACCCATTCCTCCCCAAGTTGCTTTGGTCATGGTGTTTCACCACAGCAATAGTAATACCAACTAAGACACATACATTATCTCTTTTATACATGAAAACCACGTGACTAGCTGTTTTATAAAACCCCCCTTTTGTAGAAGAGGAAACCGACATTTAAGGCATTGAAGTGCTTTGTTGAGGTTGGTAGGTGGTAGACCCAGTACTTATATCAGGGAGATGGAGTCTAGACTGCACGTGAGATATACTCTGTTCCCTGCTGTAGATCAAGGGCTTTTTATAATTCTTACATCCACAGTGCTGTGGTTTGGATGGAGTAACGAATGGTACTAGCCTGTCCCCTTCACCCAGGGCTAGTCCTTCTCAAGTTCAACCCACTGAAAGGCCCTCTTCAGGCTCATCTCTCTAGGTGATCTTTTTTCAGGTGGCAGATATGTAGGACACCAGACACGTGAACCATTTCACACTGAGATATATCACTGTAGCAGTTTACTTGCACAACTGAATTCAGATGTTGCATGTGTGGGAGGCAGGTTCACCCTTGGTGATGGTTTTTCCCTCACATTGACCCTGTCTGAAAAAAAGCTTGTGCATGCTCTTTCCTAGACCACAGAGAAGACTGTTCAGAGTGGCATAGCAAATACCAGGTGCATTTTGAATTCTGAGAAAATTCAAAATAGGGTTTATTTTTGCTTATTTTGTTAATCAACCTATCAAAATTAATAAAATATGCTCCAGTGCAATGTGGGGAAAACGGCCATAGTTCTTTGCTGGATTTCATCTCACCTCTCTCTACTCCTTTGTTGCTTTAAGCAAAAGCCTTCAGGTGGTGGCAGCACCACAACTCTTTGTTACCTGGGCTGCTAAGTCCTGGGCCAGGTGGTTGCCTAGCAACCCTTGTCTCTTTTGTATGTTTTTGTCAGAAGGTATTTTTGTATCGTACAATGCGATATTTTGTATTTATGCTTATGGATGATTTAAAGTGCCATTTGTACGTGTGTGTGTGTGTGTGTGTGTGTGTGTGTGTGTGTGTGTGTGTGTGTTGGAGTAGTGCAAACTCAATGTGGGTCCATCAAATCTCTGAGTAATAATTATGAGACCCTGAAGCCTTATTTGGTGAAACTGCAAGCAATCATGAACCCCCCCTTTCCCCTTGCATCAACAAGGCACTTCAGAATCCCGCAGCAAAGTACAAAGGGCTCAAAGAATGTGCTGTGCGTAATGGACTGCATGTTTCTGATGAAATGTAGCTCTTTAAAAATATATATGTTATTAGTGCTCTCATAGGCTAAATGTACTTTTATTGAAGAGATTGCCCAAAGTTGCTTAGTATTTGAAGTTACAGCAATAAGAAAGGTACAGACAATAGAAAACAGGTAGGGTACCTTCCCCCTTTTTTTTCCTTCCAGATCTTATGATCATGATAATTTACTGTTTTTGTCTCAGCTTGAAATGAGGAACAGGTTATGATTTTGTATGATTTGCATTCTAAGTTTCATGTATGAACTTGGTTTTGCTGGGTTACACAAAGACCCTGCAGGGTGGTATCTGGAAGGGTCAGGAACAGAATCTCTGTGAGGATTCCTATCAGAAGCCAGATCATTTTATAATCTGGAGAAACTTGATTCTGATCTGCAGAGATAATTTTATCGATTGATATTTGTAACAAATAAGATTAATAAATATTGATTTTTTTTTACAAGAGCAGAAATAATTGATTGTAGTAACCGTAACTAGAGACAATTCAGAAGCTGGCACAAAAATTTTCACACATACTAGTTTCTAAAAGAGGTTTTTATAGTTTAAAAAACAATGTCATGAATAAAATAGGTTTTTCAAATTACATTTATTTTTGCTCTTATTTGCCTTCAATATAGAACTGAGGGATACATTAGAAATTTTAGTATGATAGCATTAGAATAGTTTCTCATTTTAAAAACAGTATTTTATTTTTAATGTGTGTGTGTGTGTGTGTGTGTGTGTGTGAGAGAGAGAGAGAGAGAGAGAGAGAGAGAGAGAGAGAGAGAGAGAGAGAGAGAGAGAGAGAGAGAGAGGAGAGAGAGAGAGAGCACATTCTAGAGCAGAGCCTGTAGAGGCCAGAAGTTATTGGATCCCCTGGAGATGGTGTTACAGGCAGTTATGAGCTGCCTGATGTCTGCACTGGGAACTGAACTTGGGTCCACTGTACTCTTAACTACTGAACTATCTCTTTAGACCCGGAATAATTTTATTAGCTTTATGCTTTTTCAGTTTATCATTTATTTGGCTTACCTTACATTTTGTATCCATAATTTTCAGGTTTTTTTTCTATGCTGTCATGATTTAGCGTTTTGATGCTCACCAGTGATCCTCTTACCCTTCAGTACACATCTCAGCTGCCCTGGCCCCACTGCTCAGTAGAATTGGGAGCAAAATCTGTGGTTGCTTCATTTCCCGAGATTGTTCTTGTGGAGGTGTTCTAACTGACCAACCTTTTCTGGATGGGGTGTTGCTTTTGCACAGTCCCTCAGAACTTTGCATGCGTTTTTTCTTTTTTCTTTCTTTTTTTTTTTTTTCGAGACAAGGTTTCTCTGTGTAGCTTTGCGCCTTTCCTGGAACTCACTTGGTAGTCCAGGCTGGCCTCAAACTCACAGAGATCCGCCTGCCTCTGCCTCCCAAGTGCTGGGATTAAAGGCGTGCGCCACCACCGCCCGGCTGCGTTTTTTCTTTTTTATTAACAGTTTTCCCTTTATTTTACATACCAACCACAGTTTCCCCTCCCTCCTCTCCTTCTTGCTCCCTCACTCCCTGACTTCCAACTACCCCCTCCCCATCCACCCACTCCTCCTCCATCTCCATTCAGAAAGGGGATGAGGAAGGCCTCCCTTGGGTTGGAACAAAGCATGGCAGGCACATCAAGTGGAGGTAGGACTGAGCTCCCATATAGGCTGGGCTTTGTATATGTTCTTAATACCATGTCTGTTGGTTGGTGAAGTCAAGGGCTGGTCAGTTTTAAAACTTTATTTTATTACTTTATTACTTTATAATGAGTCTCTGAGAAAGAGGAACAGCCCAGTAGTCACTGTGATGTTGTTACCCTCTTTCCCCAAAGCCCTTGTCATGCTACCTTATCAGAAAAGGGAAACAGGACCATCTTCCTGCACTTGGTCCTGTGAGGGTTGACCTGAAATACATGGTGCCACTTGAATTTGAATTTCAGATAAACAAATACATTTTAGTACAAGTGTTGCCAAATACAGCTGGGCATCTTGTAATTTTACCTACTAAGTCATTGAACTATTTCACTATGAAGTTTGCCCAAGTCAATGATTTTTGTGAAGATTAACATTGAAAACTTTGGGATTTATTCTATACTTTTGGTTTCCTTATGTTTTTTATTTTGTGAGGGGGTTTGACAAAAAAAATCCATTTTTAACATTGTTACAGGATTTTAAAAAACATCAGCTATATCCTCCACTTCATCTCTCTTTAAGATAGGATCTCACATATTCCTTGGTGACTTTGAACTCAATACACAAAAAGGAGACTCTCAACCTCTGATTCTCCTGCCTCCACCTCTCAAATGTTGAGATACCAGGAAAGAAGTTTTCAGTGGGTTCCTTTCCTGTTCTCTGATGCATGTGCTTATGTCTTCTCCCCTTTCACACACCCTTCCAAGAGCCATGGGGTTATCCAGCGCCCTTATTGCTCTCCCTGTGGAACCAAACTCACCCATCAAGTCTACCTTTTGGGTTTTCTTTCACGAATCACTATTCTAAAGTAAACTTTCATTTCTTAAAGTGGCAGTGTTATTAGCTGATGTAACATACACTTCTTAAATGTACAGCCCGATTAATTCTTACCTTTTTAAACTGATGTAACACACCCAGGCCAAGTTCTGGAGCTTTTTATTACTTCGAGAAGGTTCCCCAGTGTCCCTTCTGTGGTATAATGTTCTACCAGACTCCAAAAGGTTATTAGTCGTTTCTAGTATCAGATTACCATGGGTTCTTCTCAGGTTTACAGCTTGTGGGTGGCCAGGCTACTCAATGAACCTCATGTTATCAAGTGCATCTATTCATATTTAATTCATTTTAAGCTATATATATATATATATATATATATGAACATTTATATATAATACGTATAAATACTAATATATAATAGTAATATTATTATAATAGCAATAATATACAAAGACACACTTATTAGCACTTATTCAGTCCAAATGTAGTTTTTGACTTATTACCTTCTTTGGTAATGAGGATGTTTCATGCCATGGCTTTTCATGTGGGGCAGTGGTGTTTTCCCAGCAGGCTTACAGAGTGTGCATGCTGCTACCTCTAATTCCTCCTCTGCTCTTGACTGCAGATGCACTTTTGGATCCAGGAGTTGTGTAGAAGCATCTTTCTTAAAGTGTTTTGTTTGCATTTTCAGTTTCTGCCTCTACTTCAGATTTTTAATTTTATAAACCTGGGATTAGAAAAGTTGTACCTTTCCCTTTCCTATAAACTAACTAAAACATGTTCTGTGCATTCAGAGAAAACCTTCTTTTATTTAGAGCTTATGGGACATTTATAGAACAGACCATAAGAGCTTCATGGTACACGCAAAGTATGTAATAACCACCCCTCCCCAGTGTGTAGACATAACTTGCATTGCCTCTTGGTATCTAATGTTTCTGAATAGTATAAGCTTAGTCAGAATTATTGTTGTAGATTCTGTTCTTTCTGCCTGACAACGTACAGACTTTTTTCTTTAACATTTTGTTTCTGTTTCAATAGTTTGCTGATGAATCTTTACCCATATAAACTCTTTATAATTTTTTGCATTCTTGCCTTTGTTTTGTTCAGAAAATGCCATCCTACTATCACTTCATATTTTTCTATCTCATTTAAATCACTCTTCTCCCATCCAAGTACTAACCAGACCCTGCTTAGCTTCCTAGCTCAGATGAGATCAAATGAGAGAAAAGCTAAGAGGGAGGAGCAAGAAGAGAAAGAGAGGAGGATGCCAGTGGCCAGCCACCCAGCCACCCAGCCACACAACCAGCCACGGAGTAAGAAGTGAAGAAAGACATATAGAATAAAGAAAGATAAAAATCCCAGAGGCAAAACATAGAAGAAGATAAACGGGTTAATTTAAATTAGAAAAGCTGGCTAGAAACAAGCCAAGCTAAGGCCGGACATTCATAAGTAAGAATAAGTCTGTGTGTGTTTATTTGGGAGCTGGGTGGTGGGTCCCCAAAGAGTAAAAAAACAAAACAACTACAGTAGTCTTTTCTGACCTGAGCTTTACTAGGTGGTAGGTAGTAGGATTGTCTTCCATCTCTAGTTAGTTTCTCTTTCAATGTGTTTGGAACTTGCTGCCACTGGACTCTGAGGTAGGACTCCACCCCTTTTAGTCTATGTTGGAAGTATTCACACCCTTTGCTGTTTCATATGAGAATTTGCCATCATGAGCTCTTCCATTTAGTTTCTGTTTATTTACCATTTTAGGTTAGTGCCCTCTGGCAACAGCTCTTGGACTCACTATTAAGGTCTTCACTTGATTTAAATAAAGGGAATTACATTTATCTAAGTAGATCCTTCAGTTTCTATTTATTTTCCCATACTATCTCCATATCTTTTTATCAGTAGCTAGTTTGGCAGAAGAAATAAATATAAAACAACATATCTCCAACTTTACATTCCTAGCATGTATCGGTTATTTAATAAATGCTTTTTGAATTAACATTTGTATCTTCTTCTATGGATTTGTCGTAACTACAAGCCCCTGGTGCTTTTCACAGCCATAGGATTTCATAGGGAACATTTTAGAACTCTTAATTTTTTTCAGAAAGGAAGCTCCTATTCCTTTTAAGACTGTGGAGTCAGGTTTGGCCTCTTAATTCGGTGGGACTTTTCTTAAAGACATTCACTGTGGCCCTTTATGTGCTGTTACCCCCCCCCCCCTCCACTTTCAGCAGGGGTGATGGCTTCCAGGTTGTACTTTTGGTTATTCTTATCCATCTCTTGGAGAGGCCCTGAGTAAACATTCATTTTTGTCTCCTTTTAGGGAAAATAGTCTCAAGTCGTTATTTTAAAACACAGTGTGTTTTCTGGCTGGGTGTGAGATTTTTTGCATGGGTATGGATATACACCTAGTACTGTAAACCAAGTTCATACCCTATGGGCAGTTAGGTTGTAGGCTCTATGAGGGAACATACTAATGCTGTTTTGCTAAATAGGCATGTTGTCAAACTGCATTATAAATTTGGTTTGTGCCCATGGATTAGCTCTGCTCTCAACTTTGGGCAAGGATGCTCCTTTTCTCAGTGGCTGAAAGTTAACACAGAGGTTCACATCTGGTCAGGGTTCTAAGGATAAGTGACCATTGAATGCTCATCTGGAAACAGGACATCTGTGTCACATGCCTGTCCAAATCCTAGGGGTCATTACAGAAGAGAAAATGGATGGATATAAGATTGGGAATATTGGGAGAGTGATGTGATGTCATTAAAATATTGTCATGAACAAAGCAGATATGCATACCTGCACAGGCCTGAACAAGCTTTTGCCTTTCAATATTTCATCATGAAAGGGGAAGGTGCTCAGGAGGCCACATCCCTTCCTGAGGAACTACTGGCATTAGTGATTGCCAGGACAGGGAAGAGGACATTTTCTTCAGGCACAGGAGAGGTGGCCATGTTCCAGCCAACAGCCTCATATTCATATTTATACAAACAACTCTAAGCTTAGTGGATGCAGAGAAAGAGACAGAGACAGAGACAAAGACAGAGAGACAGAGACACAGAGAGAGAAGTAGGAGGGGTAATATCTGAGACAAAGAAGAAAAAGAAAGTGTTCAGAGAGAGAGGGAGGGGGTAAGAGAGGGCAATGAGGATGAATGTAATCACAATACATTATATATGTGTGTGAAGTTGTCAATAAATAAACAAAAAAAACCTAAAGAAAACAAAAATTCCAGAACATAAAAATGTGAGCATGGAAACTGTGTTTATTGGACAGACTCAAGTATTAGTGCCTCTGCCTTTTCTGAGTTTCCTTGTTGGTGGGTGTAGGATCTGCTCTTGTGATTTCTGGGTCTCCAGAATTCTTGTGGTTCTCAGTTCATCCTGAATCAGCGTGTGTTGATTCATGTTTTCTCTTTGATTTCTTATTTCTCTGTTTCCGTGGCTATCCGTCCATAGACTCGACATTTTTGGTTAGGCCTCTGAATTTCGAGTTTAACTAATTCTCCCATGGTTACCTTCCTTGAACTTGAATTTCCTACCTCCAGTTTTCTGGTGTTTTAGTTCCCAAGTCCATCATCACACAAGGCCTGGATGTAGAGCTTATTTGTTAAAATGGCCCAGTGACGAACATTCACTTCTTCAAATTCTTTAGATATTAGCTGAATGCTCTCCCTGCACTTTCACCCGGGTGATGTCAGCAGGTGGAAGCTGTAAAGGACAGGTGAAGGTGGGATGTAAAAACCCCATGGTATTTTGTTTAACTTGTTATTGCACTAACATGTTCAGAAAGGTGAAGGCACAACATAGTCCAATTCTCTCTATCTCTATCTGGTTCAGAGTCTTTTTTGGAATAGAACACAGTGTTCAATGAGGCTTTCTTTAATGCAATTTCTTTGTATTTACAGTAAGAGTGGAACACAGGCTGAGCCAAGGAGTGTGGATCAATGCCCCGGTTTTCTTGTATTTGTCCGTTCCAGAATCACCGATTATCAATCAACCATTTTATTGGACTACTCGGCACTCCGATTGTCTGCTCATAGAATTGGGACCTCGATCTATCATGATTCTGTGGCCTAATGGATGCTCTGTTGATTGATAAAATACTGTAATCTTATCAGGTGTCCTCATCCATGAAGAAAGCCCAAAGGTTCTGCATAGTTGGGTAAGGTTTCTGATTTTTTTTTTTTTTTTGGTCTTGGATCAAGATTTCTCCAGTTTGCTGGCAATTGGTCCAAAGGAAATTTTCAGCTTTTTGTAGAGAACTTTCAGATTGAGAGAACAGAGGGGAAATGAACATGCAAAAGTCTAAATCATCACCATTTCCTTTTAAGATAGTCCGCTGAAACAGAACTGTGGCATTTGAAGTACCTGGAATGATCTTTATTAGTGAATATTAATTTGTACAAAATAGTGAGTGTCATATCTAATGCACATATATTTTGAGCTGAAAAAGATGTCACAGGACATACACATTGTTTCTCAGAAATTGCATAGGAATTTGAGATGAAGGTAAAAACAAGAGTATTTTTAAAGTGATGAGTGGACAAGTAGGCCATTTCTTTTCAGCCATTATGGATGTTGGTGAACAGTGTTGGTCAAATGGTCCACTCTTGAAAATATGATACAAGTAAACAACAAACAAAGAAACACAAATTTTGTGCAATGGGAAACAAAAATCCATCGAAAGTCTTCAAATGAATGGTATGTACATCACACAAGCAAATGGGGGAGTGGTGAGAGATTCAAGAAAAAAGCATATCTAGAAGAAAACGCCAAGACTATTTTACCCAGGAGCAATTGGGCACTGGGCATTCACAAGGGTGTTCAGAAGCAACTACTGTGAATTTGAGTTATTGAGTTGTTATGGTTACAACTTCTGAAATGACATCTTTTCCTGTTTCCTCTCAAGACGTGATAATTTTCAGCTCTGGTTCCAGCTTGGGGTGGGTGTGGCTTCTTTATATATTTTCTTAAAGAAAAGAACTGCCAGCCCTCTTTCAATAAAAACTGGTCTGTGATGGGAAACATCTTCCTCCTTGTGTTTCTTCTACACTGGCAGACTGAATTCAGAGTGGAGTCCATTCCTTGAGGCCAGCCTGGAGAAGGGAATCCTGCCCTGTGGCAGCTGCTGCAGACCCTTCCAGTCTCAGAATCCACAGCAGCATGTAGGATGCTGCACTGCTTCCTGAATTTCAGTTGGACCTCCATACTGCTCATATTTTCATTACACTTTAAACTTACTTAGACAAATTATGCATATTCTAAAGAACTCATGGGATCATTCACTTTGTGTGTCAGGTGTCTTAGTTTTTTTTCCTTCACCAAGAATATTAATTATTCCTGTTCATTCTTGTATCAGATGACAAGTATCTTTTGTCTTGCCCAAATATATAGGTCCTCCACACTGAGAAACCCTGTCAACATGTCTTTGCATTATGTAGTGGTACAAACTTTAATGCTTGGTAGCTACATATTAATTGGCCTGGAGGATATTGTGCCTGGAATGCATCTCTCATGATCAATAGCCTTTAAAACCAGGAACTAGAACAGCAGGGCTGTAATCATTGGTTAGAAGAAGAGGTCCTGGGTCATATCTCTGGTCCTGAGAGGAGATTAT
Source organism: Peromyscus eremicus (assembly GCF_949786415.1). Lineage (NCBI taxonomy): Eukaryota > Metazoa > Chordata > Mammalia > Rodentia > Cricetidae > Peromyscus > Peromyscus eremicus. Next base: position 18,087,742 of record NC_081437.1, on the reverse strand, counting down.
TAAAGGATAATGCTGTGGGATGTTCTGTATGGCAAATGTGTTGCTAATTAGTCAATAAATAAAACACTGATTGGCCATTGGCTAGGCAGGAAGTGTAGGCGGGACAAGGAGGAGAATAAAGCTGGGAAGTGGAAGGCTGAGTCAGAGAGACACTGCCAGCCACCAGGATGACAAACAGCTTGTGAAGATGCCGGTAAGCCACGAGCCATGTGGCAAGGTATAGATTTATAAAAATGGATTAATTTAAGCTGTAAGAACAGTTAGCAAGAAGCCTGCCACGGCCATACAGTTTGTAACCAATATAAGTCTCTGTGTTTACTTGGTCGGGTTTGAGCGGCTGTGGGACTGGCAGGTGAGAGAGATTTGTCCTGACTGTGGGCCAGGCAGGAAAACTCTAGCTACAGGATAACCTTCTAAACCAAAATCTTGTAAGATGACTGTCTAGCAAAGAGCTTTCTGGTAAAAACAAGGAAATATTGTCCTCTCTTAAGAGTCAGTCCCAACAGGCTTGTCAATCAACTGGATAAGACTGTGTTGCTCAGGAAAAGCTGCCTATTCTAGATTCCAGAAATAGTACAAAGCCTACTTAAAATAAAGATTAAGGCAGCTATCTCTTTGACTGTGGTGGTTCAAATAAGAACGACTCCCATAGGCTTGTATGTTTGAATGCTTAGGGAGTGGCACTATTTGAAAGGATTAGTGGGTGTGGCCTTGTTGAAATAAGTAAGTCACTGAGGGGTGGGTTTTGAGGTTTCAAAAGTCCAGGCCAACTACTTCTTCAGCACCGTGTCTGACTGCATGTGGGCTACCATGCTCCCCACCATGATAAAAGTAGGCTAAACCTCTAAGACTGTAAGTAAGCCCATTAAATGCTTTCGTTTATGAGTTGCTATGGTTTTGGTGTCTTTTCAAAAGAATAGAACACTAAGGCATTGACCATTGTCTATTCTCATCCCTGAGCATGTAGCAATAAACTTTGTCTGTCTTCTATAGCTCTCTCTCTGAATTCTTTTGACATCAATCATAAGGATGGGGGAGCTGAAGGGGAAGCCGTACCAGATTCTGGTTGATAGCAGCACAGGTTAAAATCCAGGGCTGGACAGTGAGGGGCCTCCTGTGTCTCTATCCATAGGCTGCTGGCTTAGTTGGCTGGTCCATTGAGAAGAAAGACGTTCCCTGTGGATCTAGAGTAAGGAATACACATTTTCCTTTCTAGAAAGAGGACAGAAAGCCCAGAAAATGGAATTAGACCAAAGAGAAAATGATACTATGTAGCTAGAGTTTTCCTGCCTGGCCCACAGTCAGGACAAATCTCTCTCACCTGCCAGTCCCACAGCCGCTCAGACCAAACCAAGTAAACACAGAGACTTGTATTGGTTACAAACTGTATGGCCGTGGCAGGCTTCTTGTTAACTGTTCTTATATCTTAAATTAACCCATTTCTATAAATCTATACCTTGCCATGTGGCTCATGGCTTACCGGCATCTTCACATGCTGCTTATCATGGCGGAGGCAGCTGGCAGTCTCTCCCCCACTCAGCCTTCCACTTCCCAGAATTCTCCTCTCTCCTTGTCCCGCCTATACTTCCAGCCTGGCCACTGGCCAATCAGTGTTTTATTTATACAGAATGATATCCACAGCAATACTAGAGGATGAGAGATCTGTCTCATGGGTTTAGGAGGCAAAGCTGCAGCAGGACATAGGTGTAAGCAGAAAAGGGGCCAATGAAAGACTTGCGCTGGACATGAGGCGGTAATCATCTCTGGAACATTGGTTCCATTCTGACCCAGAGCTTACAGGGGTTGTGTGTTTTCAGATCTCTCGATAACCAAGCCTTTATCTGCTTGTGTTGGCTCAAAGGTAAGCTAACATATATAATTTTATAGCCCATGAAGAATCATGATTCTAATTGACCAAGATATTGCTCTCCTATATTTATTTTGGCCACAGAAATACTAAGTGAAGAGAGATGACTGCTTTTAGCAGCAGCTGCCAGGAGAAATTAGCACAGCAGAAATGCAGTTACAGTGGCACTTCCTGCGATGAATAAACCCACGGGAAACATGTGCTTTACAAGGAAATCACCATGTTTGAGAAAATAGAAAACTAAACAATTATAAATCACAAAGTTGCTTATACTTCTACTTGACTAGAGGGGGAAAAATCTTCAATAAATAATAAATCTAAGCAATCAACCAAAAGCCTGTTTCAAAGCTTGTGCTGTCTCTTCAGAGTCTGAGCTGAAAAGAATTCTTTAAGAACAGTTTCTTTTGAGCTACCAGTTGATCTTGATTTCTGCTCTCTCCCCAGGATTCCCACCCACAGGGAAAAAATCCTTTCCCCTGCTGAGTCCAGTTGTCATGGTCCCTCTGGCCCTCAAGGTTCAATACCTTTCTAAATTTCTTCTTCCCTACAATTATCAAGAAAAATCCAGAAACCCAAGCAAGCTGTCCACCCTGATTATTAATTGCCTGTCTTCTAACTTGTCGTATCCGTGAATGTATTCCCCAGAGCAGTTCTTCAGCTGTCTATGGGTTCTCCATGACCATTAGGAAAAAAAAAAAAAAAAAAAAAAAAAAAAAAAAAGCAAGTAAGCAAAGAAACAAATAAACGAAGGAAACCCACAAAACCCCCTACGTGTCAAATTAACTCGGAAGATTCTGGCATGAGCAAGAAAACGTTCCCATCTTCATGCAAATCCAGTCTCTCCTATATTTATTTTGTCGCTATTATAATTTCTTGAGCATCTCATGTAAAGCATGTTTGTCTGACATCTTTTTGGGATACTGTTTTGTCTGAAACTCACCTGTGTGTATCTAAGTAATCTGGTGGCATATGACACTTGCAGTGGGTTGAAGGGTAAGCCCCCAAAGATATGAGAGGTCTAAATTGAGGCACTAGTGAGTGTGACCTCATTTACAAAGAGGATCTTTGCAGGTAGAATTAATTAAGGATTTCAAAATGAGACCTCCCTGGTTTTAGAAGGACCCTAAATCTAATGACAGGTCTGTTACATTTTCAGTATAAAATGTCCCCTCACAGGTGCATATTTTGACCCTGGTCCCAGCGGGTTGTGCTGTTTGGGTCGAGGGTGGTGGTGGTGGTGGGGGGTTGTGGTACCTTTGGGACATAGTCTCTAGCTAGCAGACTTATGCCGCTAGAGGCAGGCCTTTGGAGTTAGAATCTGACCCCATTTCCAGTCTTACCCTCTGCTTCCTGACCTACCAAACAGTGAACAGCATTGCTGCAAGCTCCTGCCGTTACATATGGAGCTACCCCAGCCACCATGCCTGCCCTACAGGGGGATTGTTTCCTCTGTCATTGGGAGCCCAAATACAGCTCTTTTCCCTTCAACCATTTTTGTCAGGTATTTTGTCTATAGAGGAGAAGGATATCTAAGCGTTTTCTAAGAGACGGAAAAGGGAGGAGTCTCAGACTTTGGGCAAAAGAAGACCCTGGAAATAGGAGCTTTGCTATCAGAATCCAGCGCCACACAGGAGTCACCAGATGCTGGAGACTTTGGAGGGCATACGTTAGAATTCCTAGCCACTCCCCTAGCTACATGACCACATGTGCACTGTCCAGTAGCCAGGCAAGATGCTTAGTCATCCTAAGGCCTTACATCCTAATAAATAACAGCACATACTTGGACTTCTAATCCCTATAATACTGAGAGGATGTTTGAAGCTACCTGGTTTGTGGTACTTCCTTGTAACATAGCAGCAAGAAAATGAACAGAATATCAACACTTATTTGTTGTTGTTGTTAAGGCCCAGTACAATTTTATTAGACTTTAAGAGAAAACCATCAAGGTAGGGGAGTTGTAAATCCTGGCAGCTGCCAGGAGAATGAGATGGAGAAGAGAAGGTGAGAAAGCCATGTAGTATGTAATGGAGGTCGATCAGTGTTCATGTGACAAAAAGATCGGGAGGGGGTTGTTGCAGAGAAAGAGTGAAACGGCCCTGAGAGTCAGGGAAATACTGCTCAGCCTTCGGCCAGGGCTTGAAAAAATTCAGGCTAAAGAGAAATTAACAACAAAAAGGTGTGCTTTTATGACTCCTAACTTAGAGAAGTCTATGGTTGCATGGTAGAGACTCCGCAGTGTTGTACTGTACTACACATTGACTGTACAGAGAAGGAAAAGCACACTATTCCATCAAGGGGATATTAATTCATCCCATCTCCTTCTCTGTGGCTTGGGATGTCAGGTCTTCACCCAGAGATGAAACTTAGAACAAAGCCTGAATAAGTCAACCTGTTTGTGGTGGTTTGAAAGAAAATAGTCCCCACAGGCTCATAGGGAATGGCACTGTTGGGAGGTGTGGCCCTGTTGGAGTAGGTGTGGCTTTGTTGGAGGAAGTGTGTCACTAGGAGGTGGGCTTTGAGGTCTCAGATGCTGAAGCTAGGCCAGTGGCTCATTCTCTTCTGCTGCCTGCTGATGATTCAGATGTAGAACTCTGGGCTACCTCTCTAGCACCATGTCTGCCTGAATGGCGCCATGCTTCCTGCCATGGTGCTAATGAACCTCTGAACTGTAAGCCAACCCCAATTAAATGCTTTCCTTTATAAGAGTCGCCATGGTCATGGTGTCCCTTCACAGCAAAAGAAACCCTAACTAAGGCACTGTTCATATGGTAATTTGATTCTCAAGAAATGACAAAGCTAATGTTTACATTTCTAGGGAAATGGGAGGCAGGGATCTAATGCTTCAACCGCCAGAGTTTACTGTAACATTTCTCTTTCTGAAGAGCTAACCTTAAAATAACTAAGAAATGAGAAAAGATGTCAGAGTCCCCAAATACTTTTGACTTTTTTTTTTTGTCTCTTGCCAGGATAGGATCAAGTAAATTTCTAGTTTATGGGCCAAGTGCATGAATGGAAAACTCCCTGTCCCCAAATTACCTGTCCCATGTCTATCTTCTGTCAGAATTTCCCCCTCTGCAGAGGTAACCCTAACCAGCACTGGGAATATGAGCAATGGCCAATCTTACTGTTTTCTGCTAATTGGGATTGTCAGGTGTGACAGTTGGGGTACCCCTCTAGTCACCCATCTAAGGGACCTCAAAAGTACATCTGTGGTTTTATTTGTATAACAGTCAGTTATAGTGGTAAGTGTTTGACTGGTACCTGGCTAGAGATGTGAGGGAGGAAGGAAAAGCAAGAGGAGACAAAGAGAAAAAGGCATTGAGTCATCGGAAGTGTGGCTCTTTAGTTTGCAGTTATCACACCTTCACTGTTAAGTTTATTTGTGTAATTATTGTCTACTAAACAGGATTCTCAGGAGAGGAAGGACTGAGGTTTTGATAATGGTCAGAGTGCGCATTCAGAAAGTAGTTGCTGAATGAGCAAATAAAACACTAAATGCATGAGAAAATAAAATAAGTTAATGAAGAGACAACACCAAAGCCAGTTCAGCTAAAGATACTGGAAATCTGGTCCTTGTAAGATACGAGGACCACACAATCTTACTTTCTCTAAATCCTGAAGGTGTTTGACCTGGTTTCCAGGCATACTCACAGAAACCAGCTCTCAATATTTGAAGAACAAAGAGTTTGCTGAAAGTAAGTGATAATTCATAAACTCTGATGAGGTTGGAAAACCACTCATGAACCTGCAGCCAATGCAGTGCCCACATCTATGTATCAGCAAATCTTATACACCAGTGGTTGGACAGCAACTTCCTCCTGAAGTCACTTGTCTTTGCTATTTCTCCACCACAACTACCAGAATAGATTCCATGCAGCCCCCACATTTTAGAACATCCAGCTTCATTTTCAGAGTCTGATGTAAAATCCAGGCAAGTGGGTGTCTGCTTTCCCAGATTCATTAGTAGGAGATGAAGTCAGTCTCAGGCTGAGAACTCTCAGCCATAGTTAAGGGGCAAGTGTTAGAGAACACAAAAGGTAACAGTTGTTTGTAGCTGAAAGTTTTTCTATGTCCCGCCTAGTCCTGCAGCCTCTCAGACCCAAATAAACACACAGAGGTTTATATTTGCAAACTGTATGGCCATGGTCTATGACTCAAGCTTCTTGCTAGCTAGCTCTTAGAACTAAACTCAGCCCATTTCTATTAATCCATATGTTGCCACATGTTCCGTGGCTCTACCTGTGTGCTATTACATGCTGCTCTCTGGACGGTGGGATGGCGTGTCCTCTGCCTCTGCCTTTCTTTTTCCTGTCTCTCTCCTGGATTTCTTGCCTGCCTCTAAGCTGCCTTGCCATAGACCAAACAGCTTTATTTATCAACCAATCAGAGCAACACATATTCACAGTATACAGAAAGACATTCCACAGTAGTTGTTTATTGTAGTCTACTTGACTGCACAATGTTAATGTGTTTTCTTGTCTCCTAATAATAAACAATGAAAAGTGCACCTGTCTGGTGCTGTTAGCTGGTCCCATATAGGTAAATGTATGGTCAAGGCCCAGCTACAGCCAAGTCTCTTGGTTCCACAGTGTCCTAACTCAGTCTCTTCAACAAAATCCGAATGGGCACTACCACCAGAGTACATACCATAGTAGTAGAAAGGGAGAGGAAAGAAGGGGAAAGCCATATAAGTAAGCAAGGCTGTAGATGAAATTCTAAATGGTCTTATTAAATAAGAAACATAGAGCCAAATACAGAGTTAAAAGCCCAAGAGATCAGAGCACTAGCAAAGAGCCAAGACCACCTTATTTTATCACCTCACCGCTGTCGCTTCCCCAGAGAGAGAGCTTCTTCCTGTGTGACTTGTGTTTTATTACCTTCCTGTTCTGCCTTCTCATTGGCTCTAAGCCCAGCCACATGACTTCCTCATCACTGCCTGTCTATACAGACCTCCAGGTCTCTATGGTTGATACTGGGATTAAAGGTTCGGGTTACCACGCTTGGCTGTGTCCTTGACCACACAGAGACTCTGCCTGCCGTGTGATCTGATTAAGGGTGTGTGCCACTGCCAGACTTCTGCTTAATGGCTTGCTTTTATCTCTTATCTTCAGGCAATGTTATTTATTAACATACAAATAAAAATCCCATTTCAGCACAAATAAAATATCACCACACAAGGCCACACAGCTGTAGTCCTTGTTTCTGTTACTACCAATAAATGCATAGATAATGCTTTTTTTCCTCCACTTTCTACTTCATGCTTGCTTTGTCTTTAGCCAGAATTCTTTATTAGCATCCTGTCTCTCAATTTGTGAGTGGTCTGGACTCCATCTAAGTGCTCATCTTCTGGTGAATTTTGCGAATGAATATAGAACTAACATACGATTCCTCAGAGAAAATGACTCCAAGGTTGGTTGTAGTAAGGACTACTTGTCATGATCAGCATGGTAGTACCCTCTCCTTTATGTTTTTATGTCTATGGAGCACCAAATAGCAGTTCGATGGTACCATAGTCGTATCCTCAGGGCATCCTGCCTCCAAACCCACTACAGAGTAAGTGGAGAAAACAGAAGGCACATTATAGATGGCTTGTTGGCAGTAGTAGTGAGGGGGTGTTTCTGCTCTCTGTTCATTGTTTTGAAGATCCCTATGTTTTGTCTAGGACAGAAACAGCACTATAAATTAGTTTTGTTTAGAGCAGTATATATATATATATATATATATATATATATATATATTTTCTGAGATTCACAAGTACTTCAGTCTTACAAGCTGCTGTCTACACTGTGACTCTTCAGCAGGCTATTCCAAGGTCAGCCACTTCTGGATGGTACTATGTATAGTAAAATTGGTAAAGTTGGCTCACTGATGAACTTATTTTACAGTGAGGTGATTTCCTTGACCTAAAGAAATAGTACGTATTATACTATTATGATGATTCCTGAATTCAGTAAGTTCATGGTTGAAGAAGTCATGTGGTCGTTACAAATATCTCCCCTTTTCAGTTATGTGGGAAACAGTTGAATCAAAGCTCCTATTCCAGCCTGGAGAGCTATTGCTTGCTGGGTAGTTTGAGGTTTATAGAGTCACTCTTATGGGCTTACCCAGTTATTATATTCATTTCTCCTGCTCAAAATACTTCTACTTTCTTAATTTCTGTTCAGACAAAAGGCTACCCTGCCCCAAAACACACCATCTACACATGTTCATTAAAGAATTTCATGTGTTTTCTAGTCTTGTGAACTGCTCAGCTGGCCTTTTTTCCCCCTCACTCTATGGGAAGTACCATTTCTGTTATTATGGCATTTTTGCCCTTTGTCACACATTCTCCTCAGTTTAGACTCTATTTTGTGACTTTCTGAGGCCCCGAACGTGCTGTGTTGTTCTGGAGCAGTCTCAGCAGGCCCCTGCTGCCTCTTTGCTGAGTGCAGTAATATCATTTTGGACATGTACCCAAACAGCGGTATTAGTTTTTCTCCCTGGACAAGCTTATATTATCAACTTCTTTCTAATTTGCTATTCTTGTTTGCCCCTCGGTGCCTTTTATCATTATTAGTTCCCTATTTCTTCCAGTCCCTTGGGCATGGTGACTGTTCAATTGAACGAGTTAGCATTTTTTTTTCCCTTAACACTGAGCTTTGGGAAGCTCTGCTTGGCCTGTGTTTCCAAGCTGACTTCATGAGGGTTTTTTTTGGGCATTACTTTTGTCTTTGATTACTGGTATTTCAGCATCTCTCAGATTAATCATGTCAAGAAAAATCTCACTGGCTTGCTAATCACTCTTTCTTCCAGATATTTATTAAATACATGAAGACTCAGTACCAGTTCCTTCAGCTCCCCTTGAGTTATCTGAATTTCACACATATCTTCAAAGCAAGATGTACAAGGCCCTTGTAGGTATACCTGTCAGTTCCAGTGATACTTCATTTTGCATGTCCTCTGAGTCTACTGATTTATACCCAATCCTCAAGTCTTCCTATTCTTCTGTTACTTCTGCTTCTTGTTTGCAAAGTCTAAGATTATCACTATTTGTTAATAGTCTACCCTGAGTCTTCCAACGCTAACAAAGACCCCTTCCTCATTTCTGTAAGCTATTGTGAGGGCTAGGGGATTAAGCAACACTCATTGAGTTCTTACTATGTTTTAACATGTTATCTCCCACACAAGGATGTTTTATAACCTGGCTTGTAGATTTTTGAAGCTGAGGTGCACGGGGATTAAATATTTTTTTCTCGGCACATGATGAAGTAACCCAGGTGGGATTGGAACAAAGGACCAGAAATGCTCACTGTACCAACAGATTCTAAAAGATCTGTCAGTCCATTAGGCAATACTGCTCATGGCATATTGGCTCTTTATCAATGACTTTTATTTACTCATGGAAGCTGTGAGGAAGCATCTTATAGAGAAGGTGGGTAGGTACCACTGAGAATAGAGTGACCGTCCTATATTGTGTAGAAGCACATGATGGTGAAGGGAAGCAGACATCACTGAATGAAATGGCTGTCCTGAGCCACGAGGAAGCTTCTGCAGTGAGAGCAGAGAAGGTAGCCAAGAACCAGCGAGAACGAAGCAACCATCCTGCACTGTGGGAAGAACCTCAGAGATCTTGTGAGGTTGGTCTAAAGTGTGCTTGGTTTTAAAAGAATCTCTTTTTCATATGACTTTTCTTTCTGATTGCTTCTCATTTTCCTGCAAGTTATCACAGCACTTAGGATTATACCTGACTCTCAGAATTTGCTACAGAAAACTTTTAATCTGTTTAGAGCAGTACTACCTTGGGGCATAGCAAATACTCATTTGAACATTGTTAGGTCTCAAAGAAATCTAGGACAAGTCTCACTCGGTATCTGTGGGTCCTCCCAGCACTTCTCACCCCGCCCCCTTACTCCAAACCTCTCCCTTCCAGGGCCTGGGCTTCAGCTTACCTTTCCCAGCCCGATCTCTGATCTCTAGATAACAGCCATCCATTTTGGCTGTGCCCGTCTTTTGGGTTCTTAGTATGGGCCTCCTATCTTGGTCTGTGGCTCCTCACTTGCTAACACAGAACAGCCTCAAGAGAAGCAGAAAAGAAGTGACAACTGCTATGCTCAGATCGCAGGGACCCCAAAAAGACCACCATGGAGACCAAATCCCGTATGTAGAAGCAAAGAGCCTTTATTTCAAGCTCTGGTGCTTGGTCTGTCTGTCTGTCCGATGAAGCAGTGAGAGCAGAGAGCCCTGAGCCCAGGTGGGGTAGAGTTTTTTTTTTTTTTATCATAACAGAGGTTGGGGTGAGGGGATTTCCAGGGTTCAGGACCTTGATTAGTAAGAAGGAGAAACAGGTGTGTGCTAGGCTCAGCGACATCTGGCTATCTTGTCTAATGGTTGGAATGTTTGGGATGTCAGGTACTTCCTCATCCCTGGGTAGATCCCCTGGGTGGTGTCAGCTTAAGGCTTTTCCTGGATCTGGGTGTTGCCTGCCAGTAAGCCTGTCAAAGAAGCTGTGTCTGGGCCTCTCAGCCTGTCATGGCGGCTGTGTGATCGAGCTGTTTTGCACCACCCCCAATAATAAATCCATTAAAGATTGTTTTAGTCAACTTGAGGAAGAATTAATGCACTAGTAGAGGCCCAATGTAGTCTAAATGCACTCAGTGATTGGCTATTTCTGTCTCTGTCCATGTGGCCTTAGCTGCTCCATGAGAGTCTTCTCAGTGACAGTGTTGACTCAGGGCTGCTGTTGAAGTACCCTCTGAGTTCCCTGTTTTAGTCATCGTCATCCTGTCACCGAGAATTTCCTTTCTAATACCCAGTTATCCCTTAGATGGCACCTTTTGGGAGTCTAGATCGTGTTTCCTGGGTGTCAGCATTGGCTAGGCAATTCTAACTTTTGTACCCCCATCTAATCCAATTGCTTGAAGGGAATGCAATTTCGGTCAGACTCCTGGTAATCTTGGCCACTTACTGTGCAGAGCAGATGGATTGAGAGCTGTTCTTTGTAATGGGGAAGACTGGGAGGTCAAGGGCTGAGTATCTGTGTTCATGGATAGCCATCTTCAAGTTTATCTAGATTAAATGCAGTGGCTCAGCTGATAAGTATATGCCAGTAGCACTCACAGCCTTCAGTCTTGTCCTGGGCAATCACAATGACACAGGAATTCCCTATAGAGTTGTTGAATTTAACAATAAACATAAATGATCTTCAGTTAATTTGAATTTCAGGTAGATGATAATAATTTCATTTTATGTTGCAGATATTGATGGACAGGACTTTTTATATTACATAGAAATGTATGGACATCAAGAGGCAGCTGGCAACCTCTACCCCAAATGAACTTAAAATAGTTCATGGAATGTTAATAAATGTTGTTTATCTGAAACTCAAAGTTAACTAGGCATTTTATGTTTTATTTGTCAGCCTTAGACCCAAAGGAAGATACTTTAATTCAAGGATAAATTGTTACTTGTGGGAACTGGCACATACTGGGCAGCTCAGCAGAAGGGTCAGATGAATGTCATGGTCATGGTGCTTAGAAATAAAGTGCTGTGGGATGGTCTGTATGTCAAGTGTGTTGCTGATTGGTCAGTAAATAAATCACTGATTGGCCATTGGCTAGGCAGAAAGTATAGGCGGGACAAGGAGAAGAATTCTGGGAAGTGGAAGGCTGAGGGAGAGACACTGCCAGCCGCCATCAGGACAAGGAAGATGCAAGGTACCAGTAAGCCATGAGCCATGTGGCAAAGTAAAGATTAATAGAAATGGGCTAAATATAAGAGTAAGAGCTAGACAATAACAGGCCTGAGCTAATGGCCAAGCAGTTTAAATAATGTAAGAGTCTGTGTGTTTATTTTATAAGTGGGCTCTGGGACTGGCGGGACTTGGTGGCGAGAGCTGGAGAAAAATTCTCCAGCTACAAATGGCGCCCAACGTGTTGGCAAGAGTTTCCACCTAAAACCTGAGTAAAAAGATTCTAAAACGGAGCTGAAAACAGTTCCTAGTTGTCTCTTTCAAGTTAGCGGCAGCCTGCGTGTTTGAGCTACTGCTGGCGGGTTCCTAGCGTGCGTGCTCGACCTGCCGCCGTATGGCAGGAATGAGGCCTCTGCAAGTGGCACATTAAGCTATGTGGTGGATTTAGTCTTTGCTAGTACAAAACAAAAAAAACAAAAAAAAAAAAAAAAAAGAGAGAGAGGTTTCTGGGCTACACGCTGCTTTGATAGAAGCATAGACCCACTATTTCTGAGAGTTGATGGCTCCCAGAACTGGCAGAAAACGTACTACCGCCATGTTGGGAAGCTGAAGTGGGCGGAGCCAGGAGCCATAGCGCCAGCGCTCTTTCAGGCTTAAAAGGCTGCAGTTTAAAGCAATAGGCTCAAGATAATATAAAAAAATAAGCCACGTAAAGATGGCTACCACACAGAGAATCTGGATTATGTTCTCTTTGATATTCGTAACTGAAGAAAAACATTTGATTACAAAAGCTGTTGAGTTATGCCAAAATGTATATTTTAAAGGTACCTTGACTTCAAAATTTGGATGTAAGGATATGTTGCTTTGGAAAGGAGGCTCTGATTTTGTTTCCACAGAAAGCCAGAGGCTATGGATTTGTTCAAGATTAAGATACATCAGGTTTGACCAGCCAAGACCCCCTGAAAGGTCTCCGATGACACCATGGCCCTGATGATCCAACATCCAGAATGGTTTCAAGGCAACTGGCTCAGAGGACCTACCCTCATGGACTATTCCATAATTCTAAAATTTTCTTTGTATCCCCATAAGATACAGCGCCCCCCTCCAGCAGGAAGTAGTAAGAGAAACTACGCCCAAATTCCCAAATATACCAAGCTGACTTTGGAGATGTGTAAAGGTTAAAACCTTCCTTTTTAAGAAAAGAAAAGGGGAGTGCTGTGGGATGGTCTGTATGTCAAGTGTGTTGCTGATTGGTCAGTAAATAAATCACTGATTGGCCATTGGCTAGGCAGAAAGTATAGGCAGGACAAGGAGAAGAATTCTGGGAAGTGGAAGGCTGAGGGAGAGACACTGCCAGCCGCCATCAGGACAAGGAAGATGTAAGGTACCAGTAAGCCATGAGCCATGTGGCAAAGTAAAGATTAATAGAAATGGGCTAAATATAAGAGTAAGAGCTAGACAATAACAGGCCTGAGCTAATGGCCAAGCAGTTTAAATAATGTAAGAGTCTGTGTGTTTATTTTATAAGTGGGCTCTGGGACTGGCGGGACTTGGTGGCGGGAGCTGGAGAGAAATTCTCAAGCAACAGTCTATGGGCCTCAATGACAAGTACAGAAAGCATGTGTAGGGAGGGAGAGGGATTTCAGGTGGGTGAAGGCACCCAGAAAAGGGATAGACACATGGAAGCTCAGTCCATTATCAAGAAATGCTCAGACCTGGGTAGGAGAGTGAATGGAGGAAGGATTGGAGGGGCAACTGATTTTCAAGGAACTCTACTCTCCTATTAGTGTGAAGACATTTACTTTTATCACCACGAAGGAGAAACACTAAAATTATACTGTTGGAAGACCATTGCTTGCCACAAACACGAGGGAAAAAAAGTGATTTTGTCCCAAACCAGAATGTCTTGGTGAACACTATAATATGGTCATCCACAAGCAGTCAGTTGTAAGCAACTGAGAACTGTGTAGAGAAACATTTCTTTGTGTTCTTTTTCTAGATTGCATAGAAACTGGGTACAGGGCAAAGATGGACAGCTGATAGGTTCCACTCTGGATGAAACTCATGCTTTCTTGGAATTTAGGAACTGTAAACTCACTAGCTCTGAGGGTGACTGTCCCTATGGGCTGTAACAGCCACAGAGGACTACATGTTCCCTGCTTTATGATGCTCACCTCACCTGTGGGTTGTCACAGAAGAACACAGCCACTGCCACAAGAATCAGAAGTAGCTTAATCCATTAGGTGTTGTAGAATATTAATTTAGGATGTGTTACATTTGTTTATGCTGTGGAATATTTGCTTAATGATGCAAAGATGCATTGCATTTGTTTTGATTAAATAAATTTAATCTGTGGTCAGGAGGCTGCGTCAGCAATTAGCTGACAGGAAGTAGTAGGGAGGAACTATATGTAGAGAGGTTTCTTAAGCGGGAGTGGAGCAGAAGGACACTGGTTTTGGGGGAGATCTGAGCAAGAAGAGACACCACTTGCTATTCAGCCTCTCTGAGCTAGCAGAATTTCACCGCAACCTTTGAATCCTGAGTCTTTAAAGGGGTAGATATTTAGATAAAATTTCCCTTAGTGGCCTTGAGAGAGCAGTGCCCAAGGGAACAGAATTCCCCTGCCATTGCTTAAAGGGCAGCCACTGAAATTATATGAAAAGCAGCAGTTAAGTTATTGTTCTGGTGGGTAAAGACCTCCCTCTTGCCCTCTGTGTCTCCTTTTCAAGGGACATAAAGTGTAGTATGCCCTCTTTCTTAGTGTTTACCAACTTTAGAGTTGCTTGTAAACTAAATTTTACAGTATTTATGCTCTCTCTTCATGACCCTCAGGACAAGATTTTCAGGAAAGCCATTCCCAGATATCTGGTATTTTGACATTGTCCCCGTGTGTGACCAGACCCTAAAACCAAGTGTCAGATCAACATCAGGAGCAACAGTTCCCCTCTCCAGATTTGTAACTTTCATATAAGTCTATAAATTTATATGCTGTCCGCAGGCTTGCATTATCGTCTTTCCATGTTAACTAACACAGTCTTGTTTTCCGTATGTCTTATCCTGAAATCTCATCACTGTTGTTACAGAGATTCAAGCATTACAATGCATGGTCCACTCAATGATTTCTGAGGCCCCTCCCATTTCAGTGAAGCTCTCATTCCATTTCTGTGGTGGCTCATGACAAAATTCCTCACTGACTTTCCCATAGCACTGAAAAATTGCAGTTCGTAGAAGAGGGGCCTTATAAATATTAGTTGTTCATGTATCCTGACATTTGCTTAGCTTTGGTCAGTGATACATTACTAAAACTTGTCCTTTGATAATAAGGAATTCACTGTTTAGCAACTTTTTATATAAAATACTGGCCAATGGAAAAAGCGAAATGATGTTAATAGTTCAGTAGTAGAGTACTTGCATAGCATGTTGTGAGGTCTTGGTTAAGTCTCCAATGCCATAAAAACCATCTAGCTATCTAGATGATGCTCTGTTCTTTAGGATATGACAGCAATGACTTGGTTTGAAACATAATGCTACCCCCCCCACACACACTCCAAATATAACAAAGCAGTAGTAATTGAGGTATGATGCACTATAGAAATCTTTATCCAAGAGTGGATAATGGTCCTCCTGCCCTAGAATCACTGAGCATGCTTTTTGAAAGGATAAGTTGCTATACCTGCATTGAGAGTTCAGGGTACAACACCGGAGTATTTTCCTACCTGAGGGAAGGTGGGGCTCTGGCTTTCTGCCAGGCCATCAGAAGCAGGGCACTCCTCATACTAATCAGAGATAATACATACATTACACACACACACACACACACACACACACACACACACACACTATATATATATATATATGTATGTATATATATGTATATATGTGTATGTATGTATGTATGTATGTATATATGCTCCAGTTGTCCTGGGAAGTAACCATTGCTCCAAGTCCCAATCATGATCTGGGCCAATCCATCCTCCTCAACTCCCTTCCAATTCCTTTTAGTTTACCTAGCTTTTTTCTGTCAACGTGCCGAACTGAATACATATCTCATTCTCCTTTGCCTGTTATTTTCTCTCCTCTCTAAGCACCAGTGAGATCAATCCCACTATTACTAAGAAATAAGAGAACGCTCTTCAAGTTATCCCTTCCTTTCTTAGTCCAGCCTCATAAATTAGGCTTATGACAGGGGACAGGAACCTGAAGGTAAAGATTAGAATTAGAATACGAAGACATAGTGTCACATTTGGAACGGCTTCTATAATCTCATGTAAATAACAATAGCTTCACAAATCTGCAGAGTGGAATACCATTTTATTTCACAGTTTGGCCAAAGTTTGTTGATTTCATTGACCCACTGTAAAGAAAGAGTAAAGGTTTATTTTTGCCTTTGGAAGAGACTTTACCCAAACTACAATGCTCCTTGCTCTCACCCACTATTGTGTTTCAAAAGAAGAGACAATTCCTGGCCTGGAGTGACTTATTTTCACTTAGAAGGTTGGGCGTCTTCTGTTGACTTATTTATTTTTCTTTCAGAATCGGGTTTTCCTCCATCCTCGGTAATTGCTTTTGGAAAGGACGCTTAGCAGAAAGGCAAACTGTTGCACCTGAAGATTGATTGTACCATTTCCTCTATTTCTCTGTCCTTATCAATTTTTTTGTGACATTTGTGAAAGTCAATATATTGTTCATTTTTCATAACTACATGAAGCAAATGCTCAGCTGGGGAGAAACTTTTAAAGCCAGGGACTCCCATCTGCAGCCACCAGTGAACATGTGTTTATTAGTAATAATTTGTAATATGTGCAGATAGATTTAAAGGTCTTTTTTATTTTACTTTGAATGCTATATATGTTATTTCTGAAAATGTAGAAACTGAAAAAACAGGTTTAGGAAAAAAGAGCTATCTGAAATATTATCACTCACAGAGACCTGTTAGTGTACTTGCATGTGTGCATATACATGTAAACACTGGTATACTATATGCATGCATATTCATAGAATGTGTATTCTTTGCTTTTGACACATTGGTAGTGGAGCTATACAATTTTACACTTATTTTACTTTATTGGTATATGTTCTTGTCAGTCCGTATCAGTGTCGTAGGGCTGTCTCACAATTTTGAGTTCTTTAACACTGTGAACAAGCCGTTCTTCCATGCCTATTTCTTTCAAATGTTTTACCCCTTGTACGGATGTCTCACAATTAAAAAAAATGGAATTTTTTTTTTTTTTAGGTTAGCATGCAAAATAGCTGGCTTTAGCATGGGAGCTTCGTACATATGTATCATTATGTTTTGTTTTCATGTGTGTTCCTCCTGCTCCTGCCCTCCAGTGTTCCTCACTCTCAGCATGGTACCTTTCCTCCCCGTTAGTCTCCAATTCTGCTTTTCCCTCATGGTGTCCTCTTTATTTCCCACCACCGAGAAGACCTCCCTTCTCGTGATTCCTCCCCCCTTCTCTCTCTCTCTCTCTCTCTCTCTCTCTCTCTCTCTCTCTCTCTCTCACTCCCTTTCCCTTTCCTCCCCCCCAACAGGTACTCTGTCCTCCTCCTCCCCTTCCCTCCCACCCTCCCTCCCTTTCTCTCCCACACACATTCTCTCCACCCCCCACACTTACTTCAAATCTTTCTTTGTCTTTTTTATCAAATGTTTTAAAAACTAAAACTACGTTCTGAGCGTGTAAAATTTTATCCAAAGGGGAAGGCATTAAGGAGGCACAGCACAGCTCTAGAGGCAGGATCAGAAGCAGAGGCAGAACATCTGTACTCTGCAGACCAGGCTGGCCTCAAACTCACAGAGATGGGCCTGCCTCTGCCTCCTGAGTACTGGGATTAAAGGCATGCACCATCACCATCAGGCTAACAATGCATTTTTTTTTAAATCCCCATTTTGTTGTGGACATTTTTAATGTTAGCTATGTCCCATACAAACAGGTATTTTTAAGGATTTTATGTCATAGATTTATTACTATCATTTGTGTGTGCACTGTATTTCTATAGAAATGCATCTCCTTTACATGATTCTATGTAAAAAAAAAACTTCCATTTCTCTTCTGTATTTAAACTTTGCCTAGATTAAAATTGATGTATTGTTTAAGGTGTATATTTTTCTGGGATGGCTATCCATTATGGAGTCAATCTGCTCCTTGTTTTGAATTATTTCTCACATATCAGGCTTCTGTGTATATTTGCCCAATCTCTAGGATGCCTACATTGACCCAATTCTTCATGAATCCATGTGTCAATGCATTGCTGGTGTAATGACTGTAACTTTAAACTATGTCTGATTACTCAGAGGACTAACGCCCCCCTTTAGTTTCCCTTTCTAGAATTATCTGTTTAAGAAAAAAAAATGGTACTGGGTATTGAGTTTACGGCAAGCTGTCTACAACTCAGGTCCACTCCTACTCATTTTATATTTTATTTTGAGGATCTCACTAAGTTGTGCAGGCTATCCTTGAATACAATATGTAGCTCAGGCTAGCTTTGAACTTATGATTCTCCTGCCTCAACTTTCTGAGGAAGTGGTATTATGGGACTGTATAAGCAGGCCTAAGAAACTTATTGATATTTATGCAGTTGCTACTCTTCCCTGTATAATCTGTCCATTTTGGTTACCTTTTTCTGCCTTTGGCCTCCAGGCTGCTATACCTCATTCCCCTCTTTCCCTTCTCCTTCCCCTCTTCTTCTCCCCACATGATCCAGCTCAGGGTCATGTCCACTCTGGACCCTGTAGATATCTCTGCCTCTGGCTATGCTCTCCCACATACCTATAATAAACCTTCTCCTCCACCGTATCTGGGAGCAGTCCTTTACTTTTTCTTTTTCATTAACATGTATCATGACATGTGTTTGGCTTTCATTAGTGATATATTGCTGAAATTTATCTTTTGATGATAGTAAGTTCAATGTTTACCAACAATCATTATAACGAGTGATTTTAAGACTTACTATAAACATGATATTCATTTTATTTCTTCAGGAAAGGATCCAAAATGTAAAATCACTGGGTAGAAGTGAATGAACTCTATCAAAGGCTCTTGATGCACATTGTCAAATGACTTTCCAGAATCTAGAGGAATTTGAGAATATATAGTAATTGTCAGTCTGTGTAAGAAATTGCCCCATTTCATAGCTTAAAAGAATAAGTACCAGGTGTGTTGGTGCCTACCTTTAATCCCAGCACTTGAGAGGCAGAGCCAGATGGATCTCTGTGAGTTTAATGCTAGCCTGGTCTACAAGCAAGTTCTAGGATAGCTAGGGCTATTACACAGAGAAAACCTGTCTCAAAACCTCCCACCCCCCAAAAAGAATAAGTATTGTTCATCTCCCAGCTTCTGTGGGTCAGCTCTTTGGATGTGGCTCATTCGGCATGTCTCTTAGGCTAGTTGCTAGCCAGCACCCCATTCATCTCTGTTCACCAAGGGAGGATTTGTTTTCGTGATCACTCAGATTAGTATTTGCAGACTCTGGGTCTTCCTTGTCCCATTGGTCTCTTGCAATATGGGTGCTCACGCTAAGGTTGCTTGTTCCTCTCAGTGAAAGGAGGGGAGACTGAGAGAGTGGGCAATACCAAGTCACATTTCTTTTGTAAGTAACCTTGGGAAGGACATTTCACATGTTTACCCTACTGTGCTTGTCAGTAATGATGACTGAGTCTATCCCGTATTGGAGGGAGGGCAAATGATTGGACACAGCACCACCTCAAGAAGAGAGCAATCACTAGGGACCACCTGACATACTGTTTACCAAAGAGCTTGAGTTTCACTGCGCCATTCCTAGAACTGAAGAGTTTTAAAATAGGTAAATAATTATTTTTATTATAATTACTGCAGAGTTTTCTCTTAATACTAAATAAGGAACATGCATATCACTCATTAGTTGTTTATAATTTTAGTTTTTAAATTGATAATACTTATTTCCCCTCTGTTCTTTCCCTTTGGGAATTATAGCCCCTAAAATCCTTTCACTCACAGGTTGTAATGTTGATGTAAGAGTGCTCTGCCAATCGTCAGGGAGTTGAAAGACATTTGTATCTCATTTTGCTGTGCAGTTCAGACTGAGCACCTGTTTGAGTTAGCGACTGCGGCCACCGTTGGTGATACCTATTGAAACTCTCCAATCAACGAGAAATTTGACATGGTCCCCAGCTGCAATTGCACTTGTAATAACAGATTAGCGCACGATGGTTTTAGCCCCAGATATATATGGCTTAGCAATTTGCAAACTAGTCATTAGCATCTGACTTTTTTTTTGATGTAAAACTGGTTAAAACTTATTGAAATGCCATGTCTAAGAAGTTTCAGAATTATAGAGTACCCAACTATTAAAACCTCCTAAGCAGGCAAACCTCCAGACATAAAAACGTGTCTTGCTCAAAAGATCAAGGATGAAATAACAATCAGTAGTATTACCTGCAATTGCAGGAAACTTATTTCCCAAGACCAAAAACAATGTTCTATGAGAAATGGGATATCAGAGTGGTGACCTCCAATTTGACCTTGAGCAAAACGTTTTAAGCCAATTTCCTCATCTCTGAAAGAGAAACTTACATCTTTGTTACCCATTTCAAAATGCCAGGACCATTAATGAAGTAATATCTGTAAGACATAAAATTTATGGGGATATTTCTTTTTATGACTCTTCCTAAGTTCTCTGCTTTTGAATTCAGCCTGTTGCTGGACAGCTTTCAGTGCAGGACAGTTCTTGTCTTAAGCCAAAATCTTTTCCTTTGTCACTTCTTTGTCTGGTTTTATGCTCTGACTGACCTTGTGTTTTGTTGTCTTTGGTAGTACTTTAGGTATTTGAAATCATTTGCTTGATTCCTCCCTAAGAATTTATTTTTAAATCTATGTTAAACAGCGTTTGGTTTAGAAATTGCTTCTAATTGCAGGAAATACTAATAGTGTGGTGAAATCCTAATTTTCTTGCCAATTCATAATCACTAAAATGATTCAGTAAATCAGTAAAGCATCAGCGACATGCAGTGTTTTTTTTTTTTTTCAAAATGACACCACAGGCATATATTGGTCACTGTTCTCTGGTTGTTTATAATTCAGAGGAAGGCAATAATGGAGTCAATAGAAATAAAAAACTATTCTGAGAGCTGAGCGTTGGTGCTTGGAAGGTGAGTTAGCTCACAGAGAAGGCCTTGTTCTGGCAGAAAGATGGCTGTGTGGTGTGGAGGCAATTGGGATTGGGAGGCCTGTCTGTCTCATACTGGGGTTGGATGGGGACATAGCACAGTTAGTAGATATAGCCTAGCATGCAAAAATCTCTGGGTTAGATCCCTAGTCTCACAAAAGTCAGGCATGGTGGTGAATGCCTATGATTTTAGAAGCAGGAAAACAGAGGTAGGACAATCTCAAGTTTAAGGTTTCCCTTGATTATGTAGTGAGTTCCAGGCTAGCTTGGGACACTCAATAGCCCCCAGCTCAAGAGAGAGTGGGGGCCAGATGTAGATGTGAGGAATGGGGAAGAAAATGTCAATATGTTTTATTTTTCTTGGCTGCTATGTTCATAACAAAATATTCAGGATGTTTATTTGGTCTTTACAGGTGATGGACATTTTTGTCTTAGTCTTTGAGTTTTATCAAGGGCAGGAGCAGAATTTAGTTTACAGTTTTGGTCATCTTTAAGTTTTAATAAATTCATTTTATCAATTTATACTTTTAGATTATGTATTGGGATTATACACTGTGATGGGCACTCTGAATTAGACAAGGGCTCTTTGCAAAGGGAGTCTGTATCATAGGCAAGTGAAAAACATGGAATCAAAGAGTATGTCGCTCAAAGGTCAAGCTCACATGTCCATATGAAGGTGGATTCAGTATAGAGAGTGAGACTCTAGAAGCTTCTCAAAGAGGGGTCAAAGCTTGGCTCGAAGGCTGAATAGAAGCAAGAAGAGATTATTGGTGCAGGGAAGAGCATCCCCCAAGAGGAGAGCCCACAGGTCTACTGGGGCAATTATTAGTTGTTGAAAGAGGTTTAGTTTAGGAGCCTGAGAGCAGTAGTGGGGAGAGATACCTGCAGAGAAGGGGCAGAAGATTGTATCTTATCAACCACAGGCCAAGTCCTTGGTTAAATGGAATCTGATGTCCTCATCTTCCGTCATAAGACTTATTCCATGGTCACCTTACCAGTTTACTTTCTTCCAGGCCCCATTTCCAGATACTTCTCTTTACATGGACGCCTCCTTGTCCTCAGGCCCAAACCCATGCCTCTCATTTTCTTCGCTTGGACCGCTGTTCATAGAATTGGAGTCCTGGCTATACCAGCATATCGCCACTTGTCAATGAAGTTTCAGAATCCTTGCTTAGGAGTTTGTGAAAAATCAATGTAATTTAGCTTGCAAAGACCTTTAGTGATGCTTTCATTTCTTGAAAAGGAAATCACTAGGGAACAGATTAAAAAGTCCTCATTGGCAGGTTTTCATCTCAAGGGTCAAAAAAAAAAAAAAAAACCCCCACAATTTTAAACTATCTCTTCAAAAGAAGGTATTGCTGTCCAGATCATCAATATTCAACGCTAAATCCATAGCCCAACAAGTACCAAAGCAAGGCTTTGGCCGTGACTTCCCCTTTCCACCTTGACATTTCTTCATTATATACTGTCTGTACAGCTCTAGGCAGATGGCATCCACAGAAACAGGATTCTCAGTGTGAAGAGAACTTCTTCCTAGCAATTCCACCAGACGTTCTAAGTTTGAGCCACACTGGCCCGGGTGGGATCGTGCTCATTCTAAAATGAGTTAAAATGGTCAGATGATTGAAACAGCGAAGTCTCTTAAGGGAGCTCATCCTTCCCTACAGGCAAATTCTCAGATATAAAAGGAAAAAATACCGCTTGACTTAGCTCATGGCTGTGTTCTCTAGCTATCGCTTCAAGAGACCTAGCCCTGTCAGAAAAATTCCATAGCTTATATAGCAATAGGCATTGTCATAATCCTGTCTATGTGACCATCCTATGGTGGTCTTTTCATCCCCACCCCCAAAGAGATTTTCCCCAGAGATAAGCAAGTTTGACAGAAACTTTGTAGATTTGTAGGATTTTTTTTTCCTCTTAAGACAGTTTTATCTTTAGCAAACACAACTTGCTATTGGCCTCTTTTCCAGAAAAAAGGAAGGAGCGTGCAGGTTTACAAAGGTAGACGTCAGTAATGAAACAAGACACAGAGTTCCTTACTCTGTTCACTTATTCCTCCATAACCTAGTATTTCCTAAGTAAGCTTGCTTGTCATTCAATTAATGTAAAGCTTGTTATTTTCCTTTGCATCAGAGGCTAGTTTGCATGTCCTATAAGGACATAGATAGTCGCTGTAAGATAGCTCAAGTCCAAACCATCTGCAAATGGAAATGATGGTTTCTCATGATCATAGAACGTTACCCAAAAAAGACATGAAGGCTTGGCATTAAAAGCCTCAGGAATCTAACAAAGATTCTGCAATCAGTCAACCATCCTTTCATTCTGTGAAATTTATTGAATGCCTGGAATTTCTAACTATGATCAATAAATATAGTTGCTTATCACCTTCAGGATGGCCTTAGTCATCAAGCAGAAAATGATAGTGTTGGCGAACAATCAGCAATGATCTTTGAATTTACTTTGCTAAATTTTGATTTTAATGAAATATGGAGAGACTTTCAAGGCTTTGACCAAGTCATTATATACTGCAGATATCATTTCAGAGCTGGCATTGGAAATGTTCATTAAATCATTTTTAATGAATTAAAATATTCAAAATATTATATAAAATGAAAATATTTATATTCAAACAAAGTGTTTGACTATTTTGCCAGGAATGTTTGAGTGAACTATACTACTGTGCTATATCCATTGGAGGAGAGTCAGATAGGTGAGGTCATTAAGGTGGGGACCTCTGAAGATTTTGAAAGGATAAAGAAGAAATAAAAAAACTGGCTTTGTGGCTTTCAGGTGCAGAAATTGTCCATAGAAGGGATGGTTGAGGATGATTGCAATCTTCAGGAGAAAGTCTCCTTTAGGAGCAATGCCACTCATAACACAGAAGGCAAGAGAGAACACAAAAGACCATCTTCCAAGTCAGCACTTGGTTGGGATTCTCTTTTGAACATTAAGACTCTCACATGAAAAACACTATATGTCCAAAGATGTAATGCATACCTTTCTACCTAGCAATCCCAAACAATCCATTAAGATGTAAACATTTGCCCAGCCCCATTCATCTCTAGGTCTAATCAGACCTTCCAGATGAACGCCAGATCCAAGTGGCTGGCTCAAGTAATGCATTTTGCTTTCTCAATCCTGTTACTGCTCAAATAGAACTCTAACCTGGTCTAAAAACATTTGTGCTACAGCTTGCATGTAAACTCCATTGGGAGGATTAGTGAGGTTGTGCTTTGAGGATCTGCTAGGGAGTGTTAAGAAGAAAAATCTGCAAATGTATCAAACTAGAATAGCATGGATACCTGCGTCAATAATCTCAGAATAGGAAACACAACTTGTTTTCTCTGACTTGAGTTGCTCATTATAAACATAATTCCTTCCTGCCTTCACAACTCACCTCTGTGTCTAGAAATTTTTTTCTAATGTGTGATTAGCATAACAAATGTAACAAAGCAACGCACCTGCCACAAGTTTCAATTTTGACACACTGAAAACAATAATTGTGACAAGTCTTTGCTTTTCTTCTGTAATTTTATACACTTCCCCTCATATTGTACACAATAAAGTATGAAGTCTTTTTACTTTTTTTTTTTTTGGAAATTTACATGAGAGGAATAGAATAGAGCTCTTGCTTTTCTTCTGTGTAACAATCATTTTTCTTAACTGTTTTCCTGACATTTAACCCTGTTATTATATATAACTGTAGTTTGACAACTTTTACTTGTATTTCATTCTACAAATGCTGTGGATACTGCTCTGTATGCTGTGAATGTGTTGCTCTGATTGGTTGATAAATAAAATGCTGATTGGTCAGTAGCCAGGCAGGAAGTGTAGGCAGAATAAATAGACGAGGAGAATTCTGGGAAGCAAAAGGCTGAGTCAGCAGATGCCAGCCTGCAGTCCAGGGAGCAGCATGTAACACCACACAGGTAAAGCCACGGAAAACATGGTGACATATAGATTAACAGAAGTGGGCTAAGTTTAAATGCAAGAGCTAGTCATTGGAAAGCCTGGGCTAATGGCCAAACAGTTTTAATTAATATAAGCCTCTGTGTGTTTACTTGAGTCTGAGTGGCTGTGGGACTGGTGGATGAGAGAGATTTGTCCTGACCACAGGCCAGGCAGGACACAGGAAAAATTCAGCTACACTACAAATATATTACAATACATTGATCTATTCTAGTGTTGATGGGCATTGTTGTTATAATTAGGGTATGGATTTTCTTGACCACATTATTATTATTATTATTATTTAAATTCAGGAAGCTGAAGATACAACAGTCAACAGAAGAATGCTGAACTCTTTTCTGAAGTGATTTCTAACAATAGTGTCAGAGTGTGGGAGTGCTGTGGGATGTTCTGTATGGCAAATGTGTTGCTGATTAGTCAATAAATAAAACATTGATTGACCATTGGCTAGGCAGGAAGTGTAGGCGGGACAAGGAGGAGAATAAAGCTGGGAAGTGGAAGGCTGAGTCAGAGAGACACTGCCAGCTGCTACCATGACAAACAGCGCATAAAGATGCCGGTAAGCCACAAGCCATGTGGCAAGGTATAGATTAATGGAAATGGATTAATTTAAGCTTTAAGAACAGTTAGCAAGAAGCCTGCCATGGCCATACAGTTTGTAACCAATATAAGTCTCTGTGTTTACTTGGTTGGGTCTGAGCATCTGTGGGACTGGCAGGTGAGAGAGATTTGTCCTGATTGTGGGCCAGGCAGGAAAACTCAAGCTACAAATGGCGTCCAACGTGGTGGCAAGAGTTTCCACCTAAAAACTGAGAAAAAAAGATTCTAAAACGGAGCTAAAAACAGCTTCCTAATTGTCTCTCTCAAATGAGCGGCAGCTGTGGGTTTGAGCTACTGGTGGGTTTCTGGCGTGTGGCTGTACCTGCCGTATGACGGGAATGAGGCCTCTGCAAGCGGCACATTAAGCTGCGTGGTGGATTTAGCCTTTGCTAGTACAAAATAAAAAAAGAGGTTTCTGGGCTACACGCTGCTTGGATAAAAGCATAGACCCACGATAGCTCCCAGAGCTGGCGGTAAACTACCACCGCCATGTTGGGAAGCTGAGGTGGGCGGAGCCAGCAGCCACAGCTGCTGCAGTTTAAAGCAACAGATTCACAATAAGACAGATTCAGATGTGTGTAAAATACACGTAGGCTTGAAAGAGACAAAAAAGGTGATATATACAGTTATATAAATAAATACATAGTTTTAAAAAATAAAGTCTTTAAATAGACAGTAAAATTAATATAAAAAATAAGCCACATGAAGATGAATATTACACAGAGAATCTGGATTGTGTTGTCTTTGGGATTCTTAACTGCAGAGAGATATTTGATTGTAAAGGAAGCTGAGTTAAACCAATATGCATATTTTAAAGATACCTTGACTTCAAAATTTGGATATAAGGATATGTTGCTTTGGAAAGGAGACTCTGCTTTTGTTTCCACAGAAAGCCAGAGGCTATGGATTTGTTCCAGATTAAGATACATCAGGTTTGACCAGCCAAGACCCCCTGAAAGGTCTCTGATGACACCATGGCCCAGATGATCCAACATCCAGAATGATTTGAAGGCAACTGGCTCAGACGATACAGCCTCATGGACTATTCCATAATTCTAAAATTTTCTTTGTTTCCCCATAAGATACAGTGCCCCCCTCCAGCAGGAAGTAGTAAGAGAAGCTACGCCCAAATTCCCAAATTATATGTAATTTTACTTTGTTAAGGTTAAAACCTTCCTTTTTGAAAAAAAAAAAAAGGGGGGGAAGTGCTGTGGGATGTTCTGTATGGCAAATGTGTTGCTGATTAGTCAATAAATAAAACACTGATTGGCCATTGGCTAGGCAGGAAGTATAGGAGGGACAAGGAGGAGAATAAAGCTGGGAAGTGGAAGGCTGAGTCAGAGGACACTGCCAGCTGCCACCATGACAAACAGCTCGTGAAGATGCCAGTAAGCCACAAGCCATGTGGCAAGGTATAGATTAATGGAAATGGATTAATTTAAGCTTTAAGAACAGTTAGCAAGAAGCCTGCCACGGCCATACAGTTTGTAAGCAATATAAGTCTCTGTGTTTACTTGGTTGGGTCTGAGCATCTGTGGCACTGGCAGGTGAGAGAGATTTGTCCTGACTGTGGGCCAGGCAGGACAACTCAAGCTACAGGGGAGTCCCAGTGGCTCTCTCTTTATTCACTCTTTGATATACAGATGTAAGGTTTTTTTTTGCTTCCATATTTTGGCATATTAAGTAACTGTTTTATTTTCTATTCTTTGATCATTTATCAAGTTGAGTATGTTTTTACTTATTAACCAACCCTTCATGTTTCATCTTTAAAGATTATTTGTTCTAGTCCCTGTATTTTGTATTAGAGTTTTATGTTTTTTCCCCTTTGTTTTTGGCATATTTTTTGCATACTGAATCATCTTTACTTTTTCAGGACTTGCTTCTTTCTATAAGATCACATGACTAGAAGGTCATAATTGTGATGCTTGAAACTTGTTCATCTTTGGAATTTGAAATTCTTGCCTGTGTCTTAAGTCCTGCCCTGCTCCAATGGTCACACAGGCATTCTTCTAATCTTTGGTAAAGCTTTCTATAAGTTTGCATTGCTTCAAATTGTCACCTTAGTCCCCCTGGAATTAAATTTTCATCATGTTGAGGGTCCAGTTCCTTGTTTCTCATATGGGTACCAATTATTGCAAAACCATTTAAAAAAAGACATCTTCTCACACTTACTGGAAACTACCCTTCTCATATATCTAGATTATATATATGTGAGGCTCTTTTGGGGGGTTCTTTATTTGCTATGATTGATATAATTTTCCCTTGTACTAGTAGTGCATTGTATTGTTGCTAAAAGTTCAAAGTGCTTGTATTATGTGTTATGGCATTCATTATTTTATTTTCTTTTTTATCATATCTATTCTATTTTGGGCCATGTGAATTATGACATTTTACCCTAAGACATTTTAAAATATGCAGTTATCATAGTTATGGCATTTCAGGTTGGTATAATCATTATTTAATATATAGTCAACATTCAAACTCAATGATTATCCTGATAATGTCTAGCAATATTCTTTCCCTATCTCCAGATTCAAACTGGATCCACACACTGCCTTGAGTGGTCATGTCTAGAATACCTCCTTAGCCTAACAGTTCACAGTTATGACATAGTGATGAGCACTGAGAATATGTTCTCATAATGCAGATCCAATTGCATCTTTAATAAGAATGATATATAATTTGTATTGATTTCCTCTTGGTGTTTGGCACCAAAATGTCACTTTCTCTCATTACTGATTTTTCCAGTTTTGATGGCCCAATTAAGAAAGTGTCAACTGTTGGCAATATTTGTCTACTTCAGTGTTTTTATATTTTCTCTTTACAACTAATAATTAGTCACAGGAGAGAAATATTTAGGTTATTGTAAATGTTCTAGGTTTTATCGAACTTTTATTCAGTAGTTTAAGAACCTGTTGACTCTCACCAGAATCTTATTTTAGTGTGCTTGTTGACTATATCTCAATATTATGCATTTGATACTATTGCTGTGGCATGGTCTTTCTGTATGCTGTAAATATGTGTTGCTACCATTGATTAATAAAGAAGTTGCTTTTGCCTATGGTAAGAAAGGTTATAGCCAGGCAGGAAATCCAAGAGAGATACAGGGGGAAGAAAGGCAGGGTCACAGGAGATGCTGCAAGCCACTGCCTGAGAAACAAGTTGTAATAGAACTCAGATAAAGCCATGAGACATGTAGTGATACATAGATTAATAGAAATGGGTTGTTTAAGATGAGTGAGCTAGTTAGTAATAAGCCTGGGCCATAGATCAAACAGCTTGTAATTAGTAAGCCTCTGAGTGATTATTTTATAAAAATGGCTGTTGCCTGGGCAAGACTGGGTGGAACAAAGAAATATCAGTCTATATACTATCATTTAAAAATAGGTACCTATTTATTCATTACCAGATCATGGTCATATAAGACAATTCTTTTCATTGTTTATATCTCTTATTTTATAAGAAGCTTACACCTTTCTGTACTGTGGGGTTGCCAGTTTTATGTAATGGGGTCTTCTATGGGTTTTACTATATTTGAAGATCCCTACCATTATCCCCTGTCACTAACCCATTTAGGAGGCCATGCATGGCTTATGAAGTCCAAGTTCCTGCCTTTGATATGCCTTTGGGCTTAGTCTGGCTTCAGTGAATTGCTACTTTTGTCTAAATTTTGGTGTGTACTTCATTTCTGTCTTCTGAATATTTATAATTTTAGTTATTCATTTGATGTATCTTAAAAGAAACTGTAATAATTATTTAGTATCTTAGCTCTTTTGGAAGCAGAATCTTTTGGGTTTTTAATCATCGTGCTTGTGAAAGTAGAGTCTTGCTTGGTCTCTTTAATTTTGTATTGTGATCCATGAACCATTTTGCCGTTTATAAATTCATACAGGGTTGAACATAGGCATATTCACATATACCAGTGGGATGGTTTTCAAGATGTTAGTCTATTCTTCTAAAGCGTAAAAACCTTTTAATACTTAATGAGGTTATTTCATGTAACTAGCCAAAAACACTTAAGTGGTTTATTGGAGCATATGATTTTTACAAATTTTTGGCTGCGCTGATGAAACAGTAAGTAAAGTTCATTTTTTTTGGCAAGGAATTAAATTTTATGCTCCAAAAAATTTAAAGGACTGTTTTTACTAATTCTTTTAAACATTTCTTGAGATGTCTATCATTATAAATAAGTTGCATAATCATATCCATGTGGAGTGACTTACTAAAAGCAATATGAATGAATCAACCTACAAACAGATACCTTTCCATTTACACTTTCCCATAATTAGTGCATGGGAAGAGGGTGGCCATCATATTTTATTTATAGTGGAAATGAAGAAATGGATATTTAGCAGTCAAGATTTTTTTCATGAGTAAATATTGACTGGATAAATAATGAGTGAATGAAAAAACAAAAGAGTACTGTTCAATAGTTCAATCCCAGTTAAGTTAGTGCATACAGTAGCTTTCAAGTGGCCATCAGTGAATGAATCAGGTTTCCTCATCCATCTTTTGTTATTTCCACAGACCTAACAACCAGGGAAGGGTGAAGAAAGAGTTTTTTTTTTTCAGTGAAATATTGTAAACATTTGCTTTACTCCAGCTCCTAAATTGAATTTCCAGCATCAATCCTACTTCAACACTACAGCACTCTTTGGAAAGGTACAACTGGTGTAAATATAAAGACCGGCTATTTCTCAAGCCCTACTGCTCCTTTCCACCAAGAGCTCTAAACAGCTTTGGGCATTTGTTGTCATCAAATGAACTTGAATTTTCCAAGACTGCTTCCTAAAGGCTGATTTTCTTATTTGGATAATTGAAACGGTAGCTGATGCGGTCTGAGGAGGACAGCGTTTCTAGGTAGAGTATGAAACAGAGCTATAAGGCTCTTAAAAGTCTCAGTGTGAGGCAATGTCAACTTTCCCTGGATAGTAGGCTAAAGCGAGGCAGAGTTTCTTTGGCAGGATGGAGTAATCAGTGAAGAATCACCCTAAGAATTTGCCATCAAGTGAGTAGCTATCATAGATACAAAGAGGACCAGATTCTTAACACACAGGGAAGCTTAAGCATGGTTGGAGGTTACCCTTGAATAGGAATGGAGAAAATTGTGAAATGAAAACTGAAAAAAAATCATCTTCAGATTAGGGCAATCTAAACTACTTCCCCGAGGGGTTATTTTCTCCAGGTGAAATTCTACTCCCTGTAAACAGGATTGCCTAAGTTGTTCTTTATTATTATTATTATTATTATTATTATTATTATTATTATTATTATTTGTGTGTGTGATGCCATTCCTTGGAGCATGTATGGAAATCAGAGGAGAAATGTGGAGTCAAATTGTGTCTTTCCATAAGTTCTGGCGACAGAACTTGGTCCACCAGGCTTGCATAGCAAACACCTTTATCCACTGAGTCATCTGGCTAGCACAATTTTTATTTATTGTGTTTTGTAGGATTATACATGTCTAATCATGGTGAAAACCTTATTAATAAATCCATTCGACTATGATTGCATGGTGGCATTTTCTTCAGGATTTCTCCCACGTGCCATACTGCAATTGGACTCGGGTGTTTCACATTTTAAAAAACAAGTTTTGAAGATTTCCAGACTCTTGACTACAAAATATTGATTTCTTCATTTTAGTTGTAAGTAGAAACATGATGACTACCTTCTTCCCACTATAGTGAGTGGCTAAGTGGAAAGGTATCTCTTCTCAGGTTGTTTGATTTTTATCTTGACTATTAAATCATTCAACTCTGAAGTACATAGTTGAGTTGGATCCAGTAATTGATGAAGACTACATTCTTCCAAAGTCATTCACTTTTTTTCTTATCTGTGTCAATAGCTGAGCATTGAGAGAATAATTATGTACGTTTAAAATAGCTACTTATATGAAGATAGTTTTTGTTCAATAACCGAGTTTGTAATCTGTTTGGTACAGAAAAGCCTACCAGATGTTCCCAGTCATCATCTAGCTGTCAAGCATGCTGACAGTATTCTCTGCTAGCTGCTGTAGACACAGAGGTGCTGAGATCTTCACTTCTATAATGATTTGGGTTTCTACCACCTCCCACTGATCTGGGAAATAAGCAATTTTGGGTGACTTAATCAAATTTAGAGAAGAGCTTTGAGCAGGAGAACGTTTAAATTGCCTGAAAATGTCACCCCTACAGATAAAATCCTGACACAATTTAAATTTAAGTGACAATTTAACAGGGTTTTCAGTTTCTCAAGAGGCTGTTGAACTGCCCTCATAGACCGACGAACAGCAGTAATAAGTGTCCAGAGCAGATCTATTTCCCTGACCTTATTTGCTTCCTATGGTATAAACAGGTATTTGATATAATGGAATGCCACCTTAACCATTTGTGGTGTCTAGTAAGTTGGGTTTGGTTGTTTTTACATAACCTCAGATTTCCCGTGTTTTCCAAGAAAGTGCAGATAAAAGCCCCCAAATGGAAAACAGATCATACACATGCATGCCCGCGCGCACGTGTACACACACACACACACACACACACACACACACACACACACACACACACATTTGGCAGAACTGCCAATCCAGAAAGCTTGAAGCTAAATCTCAAGACAATGGTGAGATTCTAAGGTATAAAATTACACTACAGAACACATGTGGGATGTGGAGAGAGGCAGCTGCCATGGAGTAACAGTAATTCTCCAAGTGACTTTATGTAGATTGTGGGCCGACAGCTAAACTAACCAAGGGGTTAACAAGTAAAACATACCAGCATGGTTTCCAGTGCTCTGATTTACTGGGGAGCTTAGTTTAGATGAGGGTGTGGGGTAGTGATAATCAGACCAACAGCTACGGCCAAGTGAAGTTCAGAACTTCAGTGGTCAGAAGTGTCGCAGCTTCTTTCCTTCCATTTAAAAACCCACCAAATAAATAAATAAATAAATAAATAAATAAATAAATAAATAAATAAATAAAAACCCACCATTATGAGGATTATCATCTCTTCTTTACAGATCAAGAAAGTAAAGTTCATAGATATGGGTTCAACTTCGTAACACACAATGAATAAGTCAGGGATAAAGAGTCAGGCTTTCAAAACTGATGCTCTATAAATTGCTGAGCTATGGAATCAAGGTGCTTAACAGAGCCTCCTCAGGGACAAGAGCACAGAGTACTACTGGGGATGACACAGTACTCCTGGGAACAATGAGCTGCGGTGGCACATTGGAAAGGATGAAAATGAGTCTGGGAACCCGGCATCTTTATTCTGTGCGTGTGGGCACTGAGCAGACACCAGATGTTGAACCTCTTCATGGGCAATGAACTATCAGTAGCCCGCTCTTACCACTGTGGCTCATTAAGAAATGTGTTGGGATGGGCAAGCTTTGACAGGGCATATTCTGGTTAACCAGTGCACAGGTAGGAGTGGGTGGATTCAGTGACCAAAAAACAAACAAATAAACAAAAAACAAACAAACAAAAAAACTAGTGGAAAAATGTATGGTTTTGTGAGCTGGTCTCCTCAAGCCTATAGAATCTTATTTCTTAGAGTTTCCTCCCCGTATCCCCTCTCAGTAATATATATATACTTTGAATGCAGTCTGCAATGTGCTTGATTTCTTTCGTTTGGAGGCCAGATGTTCATCTGCAGTCCCCTTTCCTGTGCCCCATCAGGAAGGGCTTCAGAGCTCCAACTGAAGTTTCGACAGGTTTCTATTAAAGCAGTCGTGTTAGCAAATTGATCTTTGGCACGTTCCTTTGATTTCCACCAGGGAATACACTCATTTGAGGCAGAAAGGGCTGCTTTGCTGTACTCTCACTGTGGCTTTATGTCTGTGATGTTAGAGCCTTATGTATCGTCCTTGACAATACAAAATGCACTAGGCTCAGTAACCGAATGAGTGAATGTGGCAACTGACAGATGTAAGGGGTAGAACAGGCATAGTGAGGAAGTCAGATGAGTATGCAAACACTTCACCGTAACAAGAATTGCTAATCGGTCTTATTAATAAAAAAAACCCGGAGCCAGATATTGGGGGTGAAAACTGAGAGAGCAGAGGAATAGAACAAGCCAAGCCATAAATTTTTACCACTAGGAAATCCTCAGCCCAAGAGAGCTACTTCCTGTATACTCACACCTATATACCTTTCTGTGCCCTGCCATTTTACCTCCTCTCTCCACCCAGCTACATCACTTCCTCTTTCTGCCCAGCTCTATCACTTCCTGTCTGTCTGTTCAGACCTCCAGACCTCTATGGTTAACTAGTGCTGGGATTAAAGGCATGTGCCATCATGCCTGGCTCTGTTCCCAGTGTGGCCTTGAACTCACAGAGATCTGGATGAATCTCTGCCTCCAGAATGCTAGGATTAAATGAGTGTGCTACCACTGCCTGACCTCTATATTTAATAAAGTGGCTGACTTTTTCCTCTGATCTCCAGGCAAGCTTTATTTGTTAGCACAACAAATAAAATATCACCATACTTCAAAGTAGAGCTAACTAGGGAGCTGGCAAGATGGACAGGTGGGGGGGTGGTGCAGTACAGGGGTATTGTGGGAACTGTTGATAGAATGAGCAGCCAGGCCCAAGTTAGAAACTGCAGATCTACTGCTCAGATTATGAAACAGGAAGAGGGCAGAATGTATGGTGATAACATAGTTCAGCCCTCATGGCTAGTGTCTCAGAATTCCATTGTCCTAAAAGCAGAGCATCTGATTAATATTTACAATTTCAGCTCTCAAAGGGCAGAGGGCCCAACTAAGGAAGGCTACCCAGGGTCTGGAAGCGCAGCACTAACAGGCATGCGTGGAAGAGACAGGGACTCTGGAAAGAGGGGGATTAGCTACCTTTGCAATGGATTATGACCATTCCATTATCTATGCATTTATTAAAAAGTAGAGTCTAAATAACTTAAAAAAAAAGAATAAAGAAAATACTCTCCAAACCAATGTAGACTTAAATTATTTCTAATATCTGTGGAATTTCTTAAGGTCTTTAAACAAATGAATATACAAATAGCAAAAGGCAATTTTCACACATTTGGGAACATGACTTGGAAACTTATTTTAAAAAATTAATGAATTAATGTTATTTTTAAACTTTCTCCCCTGGAATTATTTTGGATATTCTGTCCAGGAAGGGATACACAAATCAGAAGAACTTAATTTCTTATTGTTGGAAGCATAATTTCTTTCCAGTGTGTGCTATAATAAGTCAGGATGCAAGCTGTAATCGTTGCCAAGGATTTAGTTCGCCTTCATGTGCACATTTTCTGGATGGATTTCTAGATGTAAGCTACAGGAAGAAAGTGAAGGGTCTTTGTAATCAATCCAATCCCTTTTCAGCTTTACACTTTTGCTGTATGCACTCATACATGTGTGGATACATAAACAAATACACAACGTGAAAAACATATTCCACAGGTGTGTTTTGATTTGCATTTTTTGAATACTAAGGATTTTACCTCGATCGTTAAAGAATTAAAGATTACTAAAATTTTAGAATACTTAATTGTAAGTGAATTGCCTCTTTAAGAATTTTGTCCATTATTTCCTATTTGGTTCTTATTTATTTTCCTTTTTCCTTCCCTTCCCTCCCCTCTCCTTCCCTCCTCTTCTCTTCCCTTCCCTTCCCTATACTCCCCTCCCCTCCCCTCCCCTTTCCTTTCTTCTCTTTTTGATGATAAGCACTAATGTAACAAGAGAGACATCAAAAGTTATTCTTGCCTTGAAATTTGCCTGTGCATTTTAGTATTTGGAAAGTAATTAAAATGACTTCAGTGATAAACAATGATGTGGAAACTTAAGCCAATTAATCCTTTCCTCCCCAAGATGCTTTTGGTTATGGTGTTTTATCATAGCAATAGAAACTCTAAGACATGCTCTATTGAAGAAAAAACAGATTTTTCCCTCTCCCAGAAATGATCATTTGTAAATACCTTCTTGGCTGTAGGTGGACTTCATGCCCACTGCCCCTTTTCCATACTGGGATTTTTGTCTCATTTGTATTTGTGCAGGTCCTGTGGATGCTATCACAGCATCTGTGAATTCATATTTGCACCGCCCTGCTGTGCCTGGAAAATCCTCCTTTCTTGAAGTCATCCACCCACCTTTGGCTCTTACAGTCTCTGTACCCTCTTTTCCACGTAGATCCCTCAGCTTTAGTGGGAGAGATATGATATAGACATCTTATTAATGGCTGAGCATTCCAAAGTTTCTTATTCCCTGCATGTCAACTAGCTGTGGGTTTCTGTGTTGATTTCCATCTACTGCAAAAAGCTTCTCCTAGGAGGGTTGAGTGATATAGTGATCTATGGGCATAGTAATGTGTCATTAGACGTTGTTTTATTACTATGTTCATTTTAGCAGAAATAAAAGTAGTATGCTTTCCCCTGTAGAAAAATGTACTATTTTTCTCCATGACCTATCTAGCCTCAGGATCTTAGCCTCATTGGCAGTGCCAGATATGGGTTCCATTTCAAGGAGCAGGCATTACATCCAGTTAAAAAATGGTTGGTTTCCTTTGTAGCTCTTGGGCCACTATTGCACCAGTGGGCATATATTGTAGACAGGTCATTATTGTAGCTCACATAAAAATGCAGTATCTTCGGCAGTAGAGGTTTGCCATCAAACTGTGGAGGGAAACCAATAGTACTCACAATGTAATGTTTGAGGGGAGTTCCATAGGACCCCAATGCCCAACAACTCAGAGACATATAATCTATTACTGATACTGGAGGCTTTACTTCATAGACATGTTGTTTAGTTGGGGTGTTGTTCCCCACATTATATGGTAATGCCATTTAAATTCCTTTTATATGTGTACATACTTTAGTAAGCTTCTACAGTAATAGGTTTCATTTTTCTTTGTTTGCTTATTTTAATTTTCATTTAATTATTTAATGTGCCATTGACCCTGAAACTATAAAATTCTGAATGGGGAAAACAGTATATGCTTACATTCCTGGATGTGTGTATTAGATTAAACTCTGTTTTGATGAATTTGTGATGGATCAAGTGTTTCAGCCAGCCTTGCATATTGCCCTGTCTGTAACCTAAGTAATTTATATAATGGTGAGTGATTGGTGGCCACACACCAATTTTTTGTGGCTTCAAAGACCTCTGCTTTCCGGTAAGTGGCAATTACATTTTCTTAATCAATTTGAAGCACATTCTGGCTTCATCGCACATCTACTGACTGTGGACTATCACGGCTTAGATGTAAAGGGCATAATTGTGGGACCATTCAACCAGTAAACGCAAGCAGATAGCTCGTTTCCATTTGTAAGTCCAAATGATGTTATTTAGCTGGACTCTGAAATATGTCCAAAAGCTGAATGTTAAAGGATAACAGTCATGTGTAATCTATGGACAGTCAGTACTGGAGGGCAAGGACAGTATTGTATGCATCTCTGTACCTAGAGGCATATCTCACAAATGATGGCACAACATGGGTGCTCAATAGCATCTTAGATGAGCACACACAACAATGATTTGGAATAATAACTAATTTTACCCTGTGACTATTAAAAAATGTGTATTCTGATTTGTCATGTAAAACGAACTTACATTTCTAGTGAACTGAATTCAGTCATACCTTTAAGTGGCTGCTGTGGGGGAAACTTGGTTACAATGTGAATGCTATTTTAGAGTTGATGTTAATTTTCATTTTTGATTATATTATCAAATTATAGTGCAAAACCACTATAAAAACTTTCTGAGAACAAGACAAATATGTAAGCCTGAAAGTTTAAAGATGTTAATATTGTCCTAATTTCTTGGGGATAGCAATCAGGTAACTTTGGTTGGTGGTAACTATCTGAAGGTTGCAGATATTCTTCAGGGCCAAGCTTGGGTGGATGCATGGTTTTTCTAGCGGGAATTTGGGAAGAAGAGGGAGGGTGGGAATCAGGGGAAGGGAAGGATGCCAAGAGTAAGTGATTATTAGTGTGTTAGCTGTTCACCTTCTGCCCTTTCTCTCCTTCTCCTGATGAGTTAGGTAGGTAGGGCACAGTGTGGGAGACTGGGAGCCATATACTCTTGGGACCTAGAAACCCAAAAGACCCTCCTTTGGACTACCTCTACCATTCTTTGACTGTGTAAAACCTCTGTAACAACTGGAAAACCAGGAAGCAAAAGGCAGGCATACACAGAAACAAAAAAAATTGTCTCAAGGTGACCTTTGAGATGCTACAAACGCCTTAAGGGCT
The DNA here is from genome assembly GCF_949786415.1 of Peromyscus eremicus. Lineage (NCBI taxonomy): Eukaryota > Metazoa > Chordata > Mammalia > Rodentia > Cricetidae > Peromyscus > Peromyscus eremicus. The sequence continues at coordinate 18,050,311 of NC_081437.1, read as the reverse complement.
TATGCATATGGATTCCTAGAGGACCATAGGGATGAGACACGGACAGTTAACATGATGTTATATAATTTGAAGATGTCAATCACCTATGCCAGTCAAAGGAAACCCCACCCCTTCCAGGATCTCCTCCCTTCCCTTTTATAGTTAAAAGCTCCTGGATGGAGAAATGAAGGGCCTCTTGAGCCATATGTTTGAGTCTGCTCCTGCTCAGTGGAGTGTTCTGCTTTTCCTTCCACTTTTCTTAACTCACACTTTTGCCATTGCGCTTGTCTGTCTTGCTCAGGTCTGAGACACTCAGAACCTGGAAATTATATGACTGGAGAGCCCTGAGGTCTCACTGTGATAACGTGCCTCCCGGGCATCTCCCCTTTTCCTCCTCTGACCTTGTCGCTTGCTTCCTTTTTCACAGTCTTCTGAAAATGTATACCTGACACCACGTGAGTTTATTAACTATTGCTCTACTGGATCTGAGAGGGAGAGAGTCTGGGCAATTATCAGGTTCCACAGCAAGGAGAGCTCAGCTAGGGCACAAAGGAAGCCTCCTGAGGCTGAGGTCTGGCCCAGAGAGTTTTGCTTGTGAGCCAAGCATCCTGTTACAGTACTACATCCTGCATTTACTCAGTGCATTTTTTAACTCGAAAATGCTTCCAGATCACATAGCCACACAGCAACTTTAGCAACTTAATCAGTGACACAGGCATGAGTGCCCATGTTCTGGAGATATTCATCAACTGTCTCTCAGCCTGTCAACTCTATGTCCAATGATGGGACGTAGGTAATGCATAGATGACAACTTTAGGAGAAAGCTGAAGACAGATATGGCTGGCCCTATGTGATGTTTTGGATGGAGTATGTGCTTTGACACCTCAGAGGAGGGATAGAGTAATCCAAAGTAGGAAGAAAGCACTCAGGAAAACCTTCACAGAGGAGGTACCGACCAACATCTGAACTACGCGGAGTAAATGAAGTTTCTGGAAGTCAAAGGGATGAGGCACTGGCTGTATAAAAGAGTTAATATGTGGATAGATAGGCAGATGGTTTGGAAGGGGATGGTAAGATCAGTGAACACTAAGTAAGTCAGTCAGCAAATGAGGGGGGAGTCTGACCATTATCATTTCCCTTCCCACAACCTCTCTTCGATAAACAGGACCTTCTACTCACAGCCCTTACTGTAGCTCTTTATAATTACTAGGAAATATGGTTATATATTGTTTTAGTTAGGGTTTCTATTGCTGTGAGGAGACATCATGACCACGGCAACTCTTACAAAGGAAAACATTTAATTGTGGCGGCTTGCTTACAGTTTCAGAAGTTCAGTCCATTATCATCCCTCCTTGAGATGGTCTCCTAAAACTCCTACCTGTCCTCTGCAGAGGTTAAAAGCATGGTTTCTGGGCCCAGATAGACTTAGAATTAAAATCTAGTTAATACGTCTATGACTTTAGGCAGATACATATCTCTTCTTTAATTCTTAGAATTATTATCCATGAATTATAGCAGGTCCCTTGTATTCTACCAACTGAATTCTTGTGTCTCAGACCTATGCATTAAAGCCTATCCCCAAATGCTGTGGTAATGTCAGTTAGAGTCTCTGGGAGGTGATTTGGTCTTTAGAGTGGAGCTTTTCTAAATGGGCAGGTGACTTTAGGAAAAACTGGGGAGATTAACGTCCCCCCACCCCCTGCAACTGCATGGGGGTACAGATGGAAGGGAAGGTATTGTGTGTGAGTGAGAACTGTATCCATCCAGACAGTAGATATGTGGGCACCTTGATCTTGGACTGCTCAGCTTTTAGAACTTTGCAACAGGAACATCTGAGGTTTAAAAGCCGTGGAGTTTATGAAATTTTGATGCAGCATCCTGAGTTGACTAGCAGGATGGTTGCACCAGCTCAACTTTGTATTATGAGTACCGTTATTCTTGGGCTGGCAGGACTCATGCTCCCCAGGCTGAAAGACAAGACTTCAGAAACTCCCCATCATGCCACAGCTCAGCTCATTCAACAAGGGGGTAAACTACTTGACACAGTAGGTACACAGATTTGAGTATAGACTGTTTATAGGGATTACATAAAACTAGCCTTTGCTATTATTATTTTTTTTGGGGGGAAAAAGCAGGCAGAATGATAAGAAACAACTTTCTTGACTGAAGGATTTTGCAGACCTTAATAGGGTAATATTTTGACTCTCACAAATAATGACATTATTACTGAATTTTCCAAATTTATTGGGTCAGGGAAACCTTGTCTCTTCTGGGAACCTCTATTACTACCTCCTGAATGACAGTGTTTCAGAGAACATGCCTTGGAAACTGATTTAGTGTATTTCCAAGACTTCCTTTGGCGTCAGGACATGAGCTGAATTCTAAACGCTATCTTTGGATCCTCGGAGTCAATTTTTTTCTTACTTTGGAAGTGACACAGAGCATGCGCTGGGCAAATCATGTTTGTCACAATGATCTCTGCTTGTGGTGTCTGAGAAAAATACTCCTGGTCTTCATTATTAGTCTATTATGACTCTTTTAACAACCCCGATTTTCTCTCATCTGGAAGAGAAAGCAGTATCTCAAGATGGGGTAGAGAGTCATAATAGATTAATAAGAAAATAAGAGATATGACTGAATCTTCTTGATTAGTTTGCTAAGAACTATGTCTTAGGTTGAGTACTTGGTTTAAAGGGGACATCTATATCACCCCTTCCAGGGACCAGAAGATACTGTGGAAGAGGTGGTGGGATATTGTAAGGACAGGGTGATGGAGAGAAATGCTCTGCCTTCTGGACATGACCACTGTAGACATGGCTACACAGAAGCCGTGGTTACCTGCACAAGACCTAAAGACACAAAATAAACATGGAGGTAGGGGTGGGGTGAGTTAGGAAGGAGCGGGAGTGTGAAGCGATGAGAGAGGGTGATGGGCATTTGGAGTGGTCACAATACATTACACAGACATAGGAGACTGGTAAAAGTCAAAACAGGAATAAAAGATTCTGTCATAGAAGCGATATACCTAAATATTATACCATATTTGTTTGTAGGTATGAGACATGTTATTTATTCTCGAGTTCCCATTGCAGTCTCCAAGTTGTGCTTCATCTGAGCATTGTAGGGTTCTCTACTATATTTGAGTGTCAAAAATGGATTCATCATTGAACCAATAAACATAGTGATTAAAAAATCTTGAACTTTCAATATTTCTCTATTGTGATGTATTCAGAATGGTAAAGAAAGAGAAGGTCAGAAATTAATATTAATGGTGGATAAAAACCATATTTTTTATTTTTGGATTATGATGTGTTTCTTATTTGCTTCTGCAAAGGATTTGAGAAGTTTGCAAATGAAAAATTCATTTAAAGACAATAAAGAGAACAGTCAACCATACAGCTGGAGAGAAATAAATGTGGCAAGATATAGGTTAATATTATTATAGCAATCAAAAAATTAAATTGGATGTAGGTCTCCCTGCACCCCTGGGAAAACAAAATGGGGGGGGGGTGAGATGGAGCATTGTAGAATATGACATTAACTCTTGAATTGTGGTGATATTTTATTTGTGCAGAAATGTGATATTTTATTTGTATGTTAATAAATAAAGTTTGCCTGGAGATCAGAGTTCATAGCCATAAGCAGAAGTCAGGCAGTTGTAGCACACTCCCTTAATCCGATCACATGGCAGGCGGAGTCTCTGTGTGGTCAAGGACACAGCCAAGTGTGGTGACACACGACTTTAATCCCAGTACCAACCATAGAGACCTGGAGGTCTGTATAGACAGGCAGTGATGAGGAAGTGATGTGGCTGGGCTTAGAGCCAATGAGAAGGCAGAACAGGAAGGCAATAAAGGTGCAGGTTAGACAGGAAGATGTTCTCTTGGGAAGTTATGGTGAGGTGGTCAGCTGAGGTTAGTTGGCGGCTATTGCTCTGATCTCTATGGCTTGCACCCCTGTATTTGGCTCTGTGTTTCTTAATTAATAAGACTGTTTAGAAATTCATCTACATTGAATCATCCAAGTTATTTCTTTGATTTAATGGGATAAGAGTTTGTTGTCCTCTGGTGAAATAACTGGGTCTAGGGATAGAAGTAACAATTTTCAGAAGAATTAAAAGTTCATCATACACCCAATTAGGCTTTCATCATTTTCATGGGGCATGGGAAAAAACTCTACCCAGTTGAAAATGCCTTTCAAAAATATTACCCAGATAGATTGATGTTTTCTTATGGTGAGCAACTCTACAGAGAATGTGAACAAATAAGCTAGAAAACATCATAGATTGTATTAAATTCATTTGGATTAATCACTGCTGGCTGTTGGAGGGACATCTTTAGGTATTTAAGATGTACACATCAGAGTCAGGTCTTTAGGATATCATTTTGCATGTCATTTTCTGTCTGTCTATCTATCATCTATCTATCTATCTATCTATCTATCTATCTATCTATCTATCTATCTATCTATCTATCTATCATCTATCTATATATCTTTCACATCTATCTGTCATCTCTCTCTACCATCTATCTCTCTATCTCTTTATCTCGATTTATCCATCCATCTCTATCTCTATCTATCTATCTATCTATCTATCTATCTATCTATCTATCTATCTAATCTATCTATAATCCATCCATCCATCTATCATCTATATTCTATGTGCCTGTCTTTCTATCATATATCTGTCACTTATTATTTATCTGTTACTTGCCTATCATTTATCTTTGCATCACTTATCACTCTATCTATTTTCATACAGTGCTCACAATTTAGTACAAGAGTTTCTGAGGTTGCCGACCTGTTTCTCAGTCAAAATCCACTGCTCTGTTACTCTTGGATTGTCAATGTTCTAATTCTTCAGTCTTGGGAATCAGCACCCGTAGCCAGGAAATATTATTATAGTTTTCTGAGACCCTCAAGGATGTTATTCCTTCAGCCATCTAGTTACTAATACGTTGAGGCTTAGAGTCATCTTCTGATGAGTATTTCTCTGAGTAAATGCATCTCACAGGTAGATCAACAACTGATGCATCTTGAAAATAATACTCTTCAACAAGTCATTTGCTGTTTGTGTAGAGGGAGGCAGAGAATCCATGAAGGAAGGAGGAGAAGCGGCTCTTCAGTAGCTTTGACTCAGCCTCTCTGGATGTGCTCTGGTCAAAGTGGTCACAGCACACTTGGTAAAACAAGAGCCCATATCTCACTAAGCTGTGTGATGCTAACTCCTCAGGTTTCTGGGAGTTCAAGCACCATCCCAAGTTGCTTTTCATAAAATTTCCAACTTCATAGTCTCTCTGAGAATACTTCATGTAATGCTAGATCTCCCATTTAATTTTATCTCCAACAATGTTTTAACACTTCTTTTTTAAAAAAATCTATGCTGGGGTCAGCTGCCCAGCTGACCTGCCCCTTAATCTTGCCCTGGGTAGGCCTCAGTGGTCTTTAGGGTCTTTTGCTTGTACGTCTATGACCCTATAACTGTGATAAAAGCTACAGAAATCAATCAGTCAAACAAATCCTACAAAAAGACAATATTTTGAAACCTTAGTTCACAAATGGAACATTAAAAGCCTTTCCTGGGGAAATTGTAGAAGAAATGTGACCTTTTCTTGGTGCCTTATCTGCTTTTTACTGGATGCACTTTTAACCAGGATAAGAACAAAAATGTATGCGGTATAAAAACCAACGAATGTTTATTTGCCAGCTAATGTAGCACAGTCTAGTCTACTCAGGTTAGGGTAGGTGCCACAAAAAACATGTTTAAAGTCCTTTAAACAATTTACGAGAACATGCCATCTTTGATGAATAGTATCCATTGCATGCTTCAAAAACATTGTCAGAAATTGGCGAGTATTAGGAAGAAGAAAAGAAAGGATATTGGGGTATTTAAAAAAAAACTGTCAGCGTATGTGTGGAGGGTGTGCATGTACCACAGCATGCGCGTGAGGTCAGAGGATGAATCTATGAAGTCAGTTCTCATCTTCTACTTTTGCAAGGGTTCGGGGCATTGAACTCATGTCACTAGGCTTTTGTGACAAGCCATCTTTAACTACTGAGCCATTTTGTTGGCTCTGGAAAGAAATTTTTAATTACATGAGACTCGTTGTTTATCAAGTTGAGCATGAAGACCGGATCTCATGCTTGACTTCCTTGTCAACCTCAGGGGACCCTTCTCACAACAATAGCCTATACATTTATTTCTCTATTGTGGGTTTCTTGACAATCAAGAGAACCTGTGACATTTACATCCAGGAATACATCAGGAGCCACTTGTGGCTGCACTATCAGTGACAAGAAACAGCCCAAGGAGGTAATGACCTCAATTCCAGAGACCAACAGAACTGGGGAATGTCTTGTGGCTAGGTGATTAGGATCAGATATGTGTCATTTGGCCACAAATCCTCACCTCTGAGTTGGCCCCCAACAGACTGAGATCACCCATCTCCTATATCAGTCCTAAATCAGCCTCATGACAAAACTGTTCTTTTAGGAGTCCGTCTATCATCCAGTCAGCTCATCCATCCTAGTAAAGGTCATGGTCTGTCACTGCTTTACCTCTTAATTAATTGGTTTCCATTGCGTGGTTGAGCTGACTCATCCCATGTGAGGTACCATTCAGTGGATAATAAAGCACTGTAATCCCATGGCTCATCATTTTCCACTACCTTTGAACTTCCTTTACCACTGGTAGAAAAGGTATGGATATGGTTTGGTAAATTTGGAGGAGTGAGGACACTGAGCTAGGCCTCTTTACCTGTGAAGGGAGACTGGTGACCAAATATTTCCTAGTTATTTTTTAGAAAATATATACAGCTATAGGAGATAGGATGTATATTTTATTGCTCAATATAATGAGTCATGTTGATTGGTAATTGGATAGACCATCTACTAGACAACCCCTGGTATTTTTGTTTATCTTGTCATTTATCTCTTTACCTAAACATTCCATCTTACTCTCCGTTCCCACATATTATGGAACTTTCTGGTAGCAATTAAGATGGTGATGTAGACTTTTTCTTAAAGAACCCACAGGTGGGGGACTGGAGAGAAGGCTTATGGCAGAGGTCCTCAACCTTCCAAATGCTGCCACCCTTTAGTACAGTTCCTCATGTTATGAGCTCCAACCACAAAATTATTTTCATTGCTACTTCATAATAGTAATTTTGCTACCATTATGAATTGTACTAAAAGGGACCTTGCATGGGACTGATCTAGGCCTTTTGCATATATGTGACAGTTGTGTAGCTTGGTCTTCTTGAGGGAGTCCTAACAGTGGGAGCAGGGCCTGTCTCTAACTCTGTGGCTGGCTTGTGGAACCCTATTCCTCATACTGGATTGCCTTGCCCGGACTTAATACAAGGGCAGGTGCTTAGTCTTACTGCAACTCGATATGCCATGTTTTGTTGGTATTTACGGAAGCCTGCCCTTTTCTAAAGGAAATGGAGAAGGAGTGGATGCGGGGTTGGGGGAAAGACTGGGAGGAGAGGAGGGAGGAAAACTACGGTTGTGATGTAATCTAAATAAATAAATATTAAAAATATTTGATATGCAAGGTATCTGGTATGGGACCCCTGTGAAAGTGTCATTCAACCCCCAAAAGGACTGTGACCCACATGTTGAGCACTGCTGGCTTAAGGGGTAAGAATAATGGCTGAAGAAGCACGAGGACCTGAGTTCAGATCCCTGCACACACGTAATAGTCTAGGTATGGTTCTGTGCTAACTCCAGAACTGAGGAGGGTGGAGACAAGGCGGGCTTGCTGGCTGCCAGTCCAGCTGAAAAACAAAAGCTTCAGGATCAGAGAGAGACACTGCCTCAAAGCAGCAAGGTGAGACATGTAAGAGAGTATACCTTACTCTTTCCTCTGGCCTCTTCATGTTACCACCCCCTCTCTATATACACATGTGCATATATATATATATATATCACACATGAGACACATGATATATATATATATATATATATATATATATATATATATATATATAGAGAGAGAGAGAGAGAGAGAGAGAGAGAGAGAGAGAGAGAGAGTATAAGGACTTCCTGGAGGAAGAAATAAGTATCTTGAAAGATGTCTCTCTGACAAATTTTGACATATACATACATACAGATGATTATAAAATCATAACTGAAGGAGATACGTATCATGTGCATGTGAGTACCAGTCTTTCATAATACTATAACAATAGCATAGACTGAGCAATTCATAACCAACAAAACTTTATTTCGGTCAATTCTGGACTAAGGGGATGGCAGTTGGCAAGGGCCTTCTTGTTGTCTTGGCTCATAGCAGAGGGCCAGAGAGATCACGAGAGATTGGTCTTGAGACCACAGTTCATGATGGCGTGACCCTAGTGACCTGAACATCTTCCATTAAGCCCCTGTCTACCTCACATTTATGCTGGACCTTCAGTTTTCAAAACATGCTTTTGGAGAGTACATTCAAACCCTTTCTGTGTACAAATATTAAAAGCAAAACCAAGAATGAGTAGATAAATGAACAAATGAGTGAATGAATGAATGAATGAATGAGTGAAAGAATTTCTAACTTGGCAACACCATAGTGTCCCCGTAACACAGTTACTAAAGTAGTCACTAAAGCTGACTCGTCATCTGTGGGAGTCTGACCCCTCACTGGACAGAAGTAGAAACCCCAGTTCTGGGATGGCATTTGTGTTCTGGAAGACAAGCCTCCAACACAGAATGAGTTAATGTAACTCAGCTACAGCTAGATCCTTTATTCTTAGCTTCTAATCTGAAGTTCTCTCTGCTCTTCCACACACATGACATTAAATTAACCTTCAACCAGATAATAACCCTGTGTGACACGTGCCAGAACTTGATTGCTGTAGTATCCAGGATTGCAGCAGGTTTTCTGGGGTTGTTATGACGGACTAATAAGAAAAAGTTAAGGTATGTACCTGACTGGAAGGTGACTTTGGGGTGTGGTTACTCTACTGTGTACAATGAGTTTTTTAAAAGAATCATTTTATTGAAATCTGAGGGGACGCAGAAACAGTGAGTCTATTTGAATGCAATAGTGCTTTCAGGGAATCAGGTCCAGCCAATTTCTCATTCCCTGAGGCTAAATTCTATAAGGCATTAAAACTCCATTTTCAGGCACCTTGCACTGATGAACACAAGGAACATCTGTGGTGAGTTCCTGACATTATAAGCACTGCATACTGATGGCTGTAGGAAGAACTAGGCAGTTGTGCTAATGGATCAAAACGAAGAAGCATCTGTTCTGAGACACACCCACCTACCTGCACCTTAATTCCACCTTTCCATGGATGGGGAAGATGGATACTGGCATTGATCAATACAGCTGGTACACGCTCAGTTGGATTTTATGACTCCAGTGCATTTGGAGGGCTGAACAATAGACTTATTAGTAATAAGTGCCATTAGTCGGCCATATAGTGTATTCCAGATACTTCATGTACATCATGGCAACACTTAAAGTCACTCTGAAGGTCCACAGTGTCCAACAGTAGACCTTCATTTTACAGAACACAAAAGCTCACACATCATACATTTTGCCCCAGGTACAGCCAATAGACATCAAGCAAGGCTCATCAAACAAGGGTGGTAACGGACTTGAGTGGTAATAGACTCTTCACAGACCTGATGAGACAACAGAGTTTAGAAGGACATGCGTGGGGGTAAGGATGTTCGACATTATTCCTATAGGCAGAACAAGATATTGGCAATTGGTTACTATTAATAGTTATGACTTTTCTTGGTTGCACAGTCTGCAGGCAAACTTGGGTTAAGTGGATGTACTAATACTTGAGTATCTCACAGCATCCAAAGACAGGACTTCAACTGCCTCTCTGGACTAACCAGGAACTAAAGGACAGGAAGGTATTGGACCACCCATAACTTCCTGTTTTTCTTCATCCCTTTCCAGCTTCTGGGCTACAGAGCACAGTAAGGATATCAAGGCTATCAAACAATACGGGGATGATGTGTAATAGTGTGAAGAACCAACTTCTATCGAATTTGACTCACACTGAGCAAGTGTTATATTAGATTGTATATAATCTCAGTGGATGAGCACTAGTCTAAGAAGTAAGTGGTAGTACTCCTTGATAGGTCAGTAATAAAGCTCTGGGTAGCTCATATTGTTAATTACCATACATGATGCCTGGTCAATGAGCAACCTGAAAACGTTTATTCAATCCTGGTACCTATCGAGTCTTTGTAATACTGCTTTGTGATCAGCAAACCAAGGGGTTGCTACAAAGCATCAGACTTCGGCAAGCTGCATCAATATGCTTTGTGATCATGTAATGACTTTTATTTGAGTGCCTTTACATAGTCAACTATCTGTCTTTCTGTCCAAATTGTGTGAATCACAGATTCACAAAGTGACCTACAGCCAGTCCAACATGCATTTATTGTCAGGGTAAGGAACATGAATAATGTTTTTGGTTGTCTATATTTGCTCAGTTCAGTGGCTAGAGTTTTATTTCTGGGACAAAACCTGACTCCCTAATACTGAAGAAAAATTGATAATAAATAAATTTCCAGAAAACCAGGAAGAAGATATTTTGTAACTTTGGACATAGCAATATCATATCTCTGTTTGTCTGTCTGCCTGCCTATCTATCTATCTATCTATCTATCTATCTATCTATCTATCTATCTATCTTGCTTCAAGTTTATTTGACACAGAGTGAGAGAAGAGGAAAAACTCCAGGGTTATGCTCTTGACTTGAATACAAGCGTAGTCTTATTATGAATTATTACCACATCAAGTGTAGAAGATGATTTAGACCCAAAGAGCTTAATTCTGGACTTGCCTGTCTTTTAGTCAATTCTTGGAGCATATTTTTATTTGACTCCTTTTTTTCTTCAACCATGAAAATAAAAATAATTACTTTATCTCACAGGTTTATCAGATGGAATCATTTTCAGAAAAGTACACTTTAGATTTTTAAAAGCACTGTACTATTATTATCTTCTTTGATGAATGCTTGTTTCATAATTTCAAAAAGCAGAGGGAACTGTGAAGTGAACCCCCCCCCCCTCCATCTACCACACAGGTTAAGAAATAACAGAGCAGTGATTGTTTGGCATTTTTCTACCCACCTGCTGTGTCTTTTCTTTGTACAAGTACTCATTTTGACTAGAGAATTATCTTGAATTTATTTAACACTTTAAGGCATTTAAAAACGAGTTTATAGCATGAATACTTCTCTACATCCCCCCCCTCCATGCACACTAGGTGTTTGAACTATTGAACCCTTATGATACCTGTTTTTCCCCACTTAGATAAATTTTTTGGTAAGTTTTTATCCATGTTAACAATGGTCATTCATTAACAAATTCATTTCAAGTTATATTCTAGTCCATTATAAAAATAAACTACATTGTTATTTATCTTCATCTTGTTAGAGAATTATTTCCTTTTTAAATTTAGGAATATGTATAATTCTCTAGTCTGGGTTCTTTTAGAATTACTTTGTGCACAGAGCAGTATCTTGTTAGTGCTGTAAGTGACTTTAATGTCCTTCTCCCCTGACATTGCTGGTGGTATGTGTCACCAGTACTGTGCCGTAGCTGTGAGATCCTTCTCTGTTCCCAAGGTTCTCCTGCCCTCTCAGACCATCACTGCCTGTTACAGGCTATCTGATGCCCTCTACTTCAGGCTTCATTACTTTCAATAGTTTTGATATCAACCATTGTGAGTGTCTCTAGCCATATTGCTGCCATTACATTGGTGATTTTGTTATTCACACACATGATTCTTCTACACTGTGAGCTCGAGTTACTTCAATTCCTCCCCTTCATCTCATCTCAGATATTCACTTGCATGGTGAGTGTAGTGTAGACTTTCGTTCATCTTCACATATGCCCAGACTCAAGCATTCAGCCCTTTGGGCCTTGTTCTGTTTTTCCAGCTTGGCCCTTCTACTGCTCCTGCTCTGTCCAAGGTCCGGGTCTACAGCTCATTGTCAATGAGACTTTTTACTCTTTTTAATTCCCACTTACATCCTTCTGATTCTCCTCCTACAGTTCAAGTGCACCCCCAATCATTACAGGACTACCTTGCAGACACCCTCACTCCCTTGCTTTTCTTTTCCTACTGTGATCATTTGCTTGGCAGAACTTTGGCCCTGATGAAGTCTAGTTCTCCTTCTACCTTGTGATTTCATGCCGAAAGAAAACCCATAGTCACACTGATTAGTCTCCTATTGATGACTCCATCACTGTGACTATCAATGGGTCTTCAGAGCTGCCGGGAATCTTGTTTTTCTTGTCTGTTCATAGTCTTACCCTTTTAGACGGCTGTTCTATGCTTTCTTCCCTCTTCTCATAATTTCAACAACTTGGTACCTCCTTGTCTTCCATTTGATGACCTGATCCCTATTGTACTTGAAGAAATAGAAGCAAGACAGAGTGAGTGTCCATAAACCCTGTTGTTGTTTCTTGGCTCTTTTGTGGGGGGCCCTCCACCCAGCTCCCAAATAAATCACTTATTTTTACTAATGAATGCCCGACCTTAGCTTGGCTTAGTTTCTAGCCAGCTTTTCTTAATTTAAATTATCTCATCTGTCTGTTGCCTCTGGGTGTTTCCCGTTCTCTTACTTCTGTAAATCTTACGCTTACTCCGGTGGCTTCCTGTGTTGCTTGGGTGGCTGGCCCCTGGAGTCATCCTCCTTTTCTGGCTACTTCTTTTTCCCCTTCTTCCCAGATTTCTCCCTCTATATATTCTCTTTGCCTGCCAGACCCACCTATCCTTTCTCCTGCCTTGCTATTGGCCACTTCTTTATTAGACCATCAGGTGTTTTAGACAGGCACAGTAACACAGCTTTACAGAGTTAAACAAATGCAACATAAACAAAAGTAACGCACTTCAAAATAATATTCTACCACAAAACTCCTACACATACACTACTTGCCAGCATCCACCCCTACAAGCCCTGTCTTCCCTCCTGGGTTCTAGAGGATGGATGGCTGTGCTAATGTTTAAGCCACACACATGCCATCAGTGCCACTGCCTCTGTGCTAATCACGTGTTCATTGCTGTGCAAATTCTTGAAAGAAACAACTCAAAGGAGAAAGTTTGCATTTTGGCTCACTGGCTCAGCGGTATTGGTCCATAGTCAGCTGGTTCTGTTGTTTCAGGGCTATGGGGAGCCAGAGCAGCATGATGGAGCAGTAGGGTTGCTTACCTATGGCAAGAAGGGAGCAGCAAGGAACAGGAAATGGCCAAGAAAAGATGTACCCTCAAAGATAGACCCCAGTGACCTACTTCCTGGAGATGGCCACACCTTCTAAAGTTTTCATACTCTCTTAACATAGTACCACCAGCTGGAGAAGTATTCTTTTAATACACAGCTTATAGAGGATATTTCAAATTATTAATCTCGCATTTATTTAAACAAAAAATTAAGCAGATGTTTCTTACATTTTCTTCCTCCTAGAATAAAAGCACGCATGTGCGCGCGCGTGCGCGCGCGCGCGCACACACACACACACAAGCAAAAACTCTTCTGCCTCTCATATTACTCATTTATCCAGTTGCTATTTTATTTCTTGGCTTCCCCTGGCTCAAGCCTCCATCCCATATCACACATATGTGCAAAAATTATAACTAAGGAATAAAGGGCCACGGGTTTGAGAAGGAGTGGGAGGGACATAATGCTTCTAACTGGCTTTCTTGCTGCTGTGCTTGTACCACACAGGCTTGTATTTTAACAGCAGCCAGCAGAACCTATTAAAAATTCAAATCAGGTCACCCCTGCTCAAAATTCCTCAGCGATTCCGCAGCACACTCAGAGGAAGAGCTAGTCTTTTCACATTTTACAAGTACAAACGATTTAGCTTTTTAAGAATTCTGGGGGCCGCGCACTCCTGCTTCTCACCCTTTGCTCGTGATATTTCCACTGTATTAGGATGTGGCACATGCTCAGAACTCAGGTGTTTTGTGCTGGCTTCTCTGTGGCCATAGAGTCCTTTCTCTCCATAAAGCCATGAGACACACCCTCTCTCTCTTCTCTTTCTGAAACTTCTGTTTATCCTTTTAGAGAGTCTCTCTCTCTCAACACACCCAATAACAAAGCTGTTCAGGTTTCAGGGACAGCTTTGACTCTTCCTTTCCTTCATTCTTTCTCTCCCTCTCATTCATTCTTTCTTCTTTTGCTTTTAACTTTGTGTGTGTGAGAGTGTACACATGTGTAGAGTACAGTTGTATCATAAATAAAACATGGCAGTGAGACACTTGCTCCTGGTTTTCACAGGTTCAAATTATTAAATATGATTTTTAAAATATCTATTTATAGCAGATCTTCATTAAAATGGGGGAATTCTCTCTTCTTAATTGTGTGGTTGTCATTAAACAAGTTAATGAGAAATAAGTTTTTTCTGTAGCTATTAACCTACCACATGTTTTAACCGACACATTTTTATTTATATTTTTTTCATACTCTATATATTTTGGTCATATCCTTTTCCCTCCCCCAACTCCTCTCAGTCCCTCCTCACCTTTAAATTTCTTTTTTTGAGACAGGGTTTCTCTGTGTGGCCTTGGCTGTCCTGGAACTCACTCTATAGACCAGGTTGGCCTTGAACTCACAAGAGATCTGCCTGCCTCTGCCTCCCGAGTCTAAAGGTGTGTGACACCACTACCTGGCTCCCCTTTAAATGTTAAATCTCTTATGCTGATGATTTTATCTCTAAAATTTCTAAAGTTGAACTTGAATAAATCCAATTTGTTCAAGACATATTTTTTGCGATTATTTATTATGCATGTATGTGTGGGGGCAATATAACATCTGTGTGGAAGACAAAGGACAACTTGTGGTAGTTGATTCTCTCTTACTCTGTGAATTCCAGGAATCAGAGTTGGTGGCAAGCACCCTAACTTGCTGAGCCATCTCACAGGCCCATGACAAATTATTTTTAAAAAGATCTATTATTGTTGGACTTAACATGTTAGTATATTATATATTCATGCTTAATTTCATAAAGAATGTGTCTGTCTAACTCTAATTCACACTAATGTTGCTTGTTTTTTTATATCAGTTATACTAGCCTCATGTTGTAAGCTGGCAAGTGCTTAACTATTTTTTAAAGCTTTGGAGAATTTTCAAAATGTTGGGACAATCTTTTCCTTTCAAAATTGACTAGAAATCCCTTCAAAGAACCATGGGACAAAACACTCATTTGTAAATGCTTTAATTATGACTCAACCTCTCTTAAAATATAAGGAAAATGAGATGTTCTGTTCTTTTTTTTTCTGTCAGCTTTGTAAGTAATATATTTTTTCCCCAGAAAATTATTAGCAAAACAGGCAAATTCTTCTTACTGATGTCTCCATAGCTAAAGTGCAGTATTGGTTTTCATGCTTCTCTTTTGTGGTCTATCCTGACAAGTTTGTCTATCCAGTTTTTTTGGAACTGCCTTTGGGTGAGATGCTTAACTACTTATTCTTTATCATTTCTTTTTTATTCCCACCAAAACATTCAAAGTCATAAATTTCCTTCTGAGGACTTCATCAACACGTAGTATTTTATTATTACCCATTTATACATATATTTTAGCCTCATTGTGATTTCTTTTTCACCTCAATTATTACCTAGAACTATACTCTCCAATATAAACATAATATAAACATAGTAGAAATCCAAGTGCAACTGAAAAAAAATGAGCCAAAATAAAAATGAAAAAATATTGAAAACAGTTTCAGCAACACATTTATTTAACTTGATATATCTAAAGCACTACTATTTTAACACACAACCAATATAAAAATACAATGTCATGTTTTATATTTGTTTTCTGCAGCGTTTAAAAAAGTTAGTGTGTGTTTCGCTTTTGAAATCCATCTTCATGGGGCTGGAGAGATGGCTCTGTACTGAAAAATGCTTACTGTTTTTCACAAAGGCTCAAGTTTGGTTCCCAGGAGTCATATCAGATGGCTCACAGCCTCCTGTAACTCCAGCTTTAGGGTCTCCAACTTCCCCTTCTGGCCTCCATGGGCAACTTCACTCATGCGTATATATCTCTACAAACACAGACACATGTACATAATGAAGAATAAAATCAATTGTTTAAAATTACACCTTCATTTAGACATAAAAATTTCTTTATAAGTACTTTATCCGTCTTTGAATTTAACAAGATTCCCACTTGAAAGATTAAATATTGAGTTGTTCCAAATACACCTAAAAGTTGTTCAATAATTTAGGCCAGTGTCAAAATTTGCCTTAATACTTATGCCTTCACCAATACAATTAGTTTGTTTTTTTTAGACAAATTAATTTGATTTTGATACAAAATCACCTGATTTTCACACCACATCTCTGTAAAATAACTTCACTATTTTGTTCACTCAGTATGATTAATTTTTAATTGGATGGTATTGTGGATTGATCCATGATATATGAATATTGCACAAAATGATAAGATAATCTGATTCTATCAACGTAGCAAAGAGATCATCACTTTGCAATAATGTTGACAATGATTATTATAGTCTCTGTGTTGTTTCGTGTTAGGAAAAATGTCTTTCTAAGCCTGAGCTTTTTGTCCTTGTCTGATAGCTTCTGCTAACAGTATGGTTTATGTTAGTGCTTGCTTTTGCTTACTTGAGCCCTGGGACATGCTATATCAGTTTGACTCGTGTGTGTGTGTGTGTGTGTGTGTGTGTGTGTGTGTGTGTGTGTGTTTGAACTGAATAGGGAAGGTCAGCCACCCAGATATCTCTATGCCTACTGACTGACTCCCAACATAAAGAATGCATACCATGTCTTAGATGATCCTCCCTGGATCATCGCTGAAAGAATTAAACTTTGTGTGACCTCATTGGGAGAAGAAGACTGAGGGGTCATGCCTGGTCTTTCCTGTGCCCATTTCCTATCTCTCTTTTATTTTCTATACTTTTGCTATTATAAGCAATGATAACAAGACTAACCTCTTCTCTTAGTTCTTGAGTCATTATATGGATCCTTGAGATTGAAGGGTATCTAGTGGAACCCTGATTCAGTTGACAATAAAAGTGGGATATACCAGGATGACCCTAACTCCTAGAAATCTGGTGTAAAGATAGTTTGGAAAAAGAAGAAATTAGGAGACACAGGTAGAAGAGTTTTTGGTTCTAAGTATATACTCGGAAACTCAACATGTGAAATTGACTATGCCACAACCACTGCATTGGGAATTTAGTTTAGGAATAATAATCAATACAGCTCTCAAGGTTAGCTTCACTGAATGGATAAGAAAAGGTGAAACAAGAAATAAGCTATCATTGTCCTTATTAGCTAAAGTGAAACTTAAGGAGAAGGATGGAGCAGATATTAACATTGTACTAAACTTAGATTTCACCCAGACCAAGGTTCAGCTTCTACTTCTGAGGCTACTGCCAACTAAATGAATTATGCTGGGGTAACAAATGGATGTTCTACAACCTTTATTCACCACAAGGCTTGTCTAGACAGTGGCAGAAGCCAAAACCAAGAAATGACCTGAATCAGGGGCTATTGTATAAAGAGCTGATTTATTTTGGGGATTGATTAAAACTGATTCCCAGAAGAACCTTTACTAAAATGAGCTGTCACTGTGACCAACTATAGGTTAAGTAGCTTTGGTTTGGGATGTTAAAGAGGAGAAGTGTGAGTTTAAGCTGATTTTGAACACAAAGATAGTAAGCAGTGATAAAAGGGTGCATATGGCCCAGATAGAGAACTGGGTAGTCTTTCATAATGTAAAAAGGGGATTCTCTTTTCCTCCATAAATGAAGTCATTGACGTTGTAAGTGTGATCTGTGCTAGACTGGCTTTGTGAGGGTCGGGGTATCTTATTGTGTTCTGAAACCAAGTGGCCTTTGTGTGGAAATTTCATATAATCTTGTTTTTACAATAATCAAATAATGCTTAGGAAGGCATTATTAGATATACTGTCTCAATCTCCCTTTACTGGTCTCTATATCCTAAGAAAATTAGTGATTTGCAAAAACAGTCCTTGAAAGGCAAAGGAGGAAGTTTGAAGGGACTCATCCTTGCAGGGTGGAAACTTTTAGTTGGTGATTCATAGATTATGTGAACAAAGCAAATGTTGATGGGTTGAATCATAGTCTTAATGTAACACCATGAAAATCTGAGTGAACTCATTTTGAAGCTTGATGATCCCTAAATTTAAAGGATCCTAAACAAATCTGTTCTACCATAGTTTGAATGAATTGAAAAAAAAAAGGAAGGCAAAGACAATGAGAAATGTTGCTTCTAATTCTTGGAGGGTGAAAATCTGGCAAATTAAAGAGGATGAGGATTCATAAAGTATGAGGGTTTTCTAGTTCATCCTTTGCCTGGGAACAAAGCCATCTGTTGTAAAATCGTCAGTAGGTAGGAAGAGACTTCCGGGACTCTTTTCTAGGAGAGTCCACTTCACTGTGATTCCGGAAGCTTTTGAGAATTTATCACAGGGACTCCAGTTAGATCTGAAAATTTGGGGATGAAGTTGTTGATAGGGTTTAGGTCAAAGTTTTGATGAAAACTGGCAAGTTCAAGTGGACCTTTTGTGAAGTGGCCAAGTCTGCTTTATCTAAATGCATTGTCAGGATGGATGCAATGTCTAACTGAGCAATAAATTCCTTCCTTGCTACTGTTGAACAGAAGACATGTAAATTTACTGCTCAGCTGATATCTCCTGGACATTGTACATGAGAACTTGTAAGATGCCCAAGGTTACACAGTTAAATTTGGACATAGGAGTCACTAATTTAGTTATGTTAGAAGCTAGTGTCCTGTTATCAAGATTTCTCTGTACAGTGGTCCCATGTAGCTCATGGAAAATGTACATGGCATACAGAGATCCACAGTAAAATACTGATGTTCAAAATAAAGTTGTGCTATCTATGGCCCTAACTGTTCTTGATATAGATTCAACAGTGCAAAATGTAAGTCATGCTAAAGAATACTGCTTTTTACCTCTTTTTTTTTCATCTCAGAAGTGAATTTACTGTAATTTATTGAATATTCTCCATTTTCATTTACTTTCTATGGGGCTGGCTGAATTCACTAGCTTATTTTCATAATTTAGTTAGAAGAGACATGGGCTTATATAATATATGGATGAAGTGAAAATGCCAGGAAGTAAGGAGTAAGCAAGGAATGGCTTACATGCCGTGGGGACGCATATTGTCAATAAATCTGAGCGATAAAGTCAGCGAAGATCATTGTTCTCCTCCAGTAATGAAATTCTTGGGAACCACCTAGAGAAGAGCCATCACTGACATTTCAGAAATGCCTGGAAGTCAGCTGCTGTAGTTGCTTGTGCTGGGGACTAAGTAAGATCCACAACACCCACTCAGTTTGGACTTTGGAGAATATTATTGCACATCTGAGAATATTACTGATTCTATCCATAAGACTCTCTCTGGAGAAAGGTCAGTTTTGAGTGTCTGCTCTAACAAAGATGACTATCTGAATTTTAGTTGCCCAGGCTACAGCAAATAACCTGCCATTTCTGCTCCTGCAAGCCGTAAACCCTATTGTCACTTAAAAAAGATGGTAAGTAGGATGGGACTCCTTTGCAAGAAGGGTTTTCACAGGAGAGAGAAGGCAATGGAGGGTGAAAATGACCAACATTCATTCTATATGTGTATAAAACTGTCAGTGAATAAAAAAAAGGGAAAAGAATGAAATCATAGTGCTCTCGTTGCCTCCAGATGCTGTGGTCCAGATGCAGATATGAGTTGGAAGCATCTGTAGCAGCCACTGATTTCAGTAGCTCTGGGAGGCACACATGTATCTTGGTACAAATAGACATCTACTCCAGACTCACCCCTGCCTATCTGGTGGTGTATGAAAAGATCAAAGTAATGTAAAAGGAAGATATCGATATCGTCAGCTTAGACCCCCACAGTTCACATTGTCCAACAATAGTCAAATATCACATCAACTGGCCATATCAGATTACATATCACCATTAGAGTAGTGATTTGAGTAATTATTGGAATTGGCAATTGATTTTCTTGCTTAAAGTGAGAATAGTGGATAAAGGCATGGAATATTTATGTGCTTGCTTTCATGAGTATAGGAAGTGGATGAAGTCCTTGGTGAATGCATATTATTTACATGACCACAGCCATGTCATGATGGACCTTGATGTCTCAGACACATGGGGTGGAAAACCTTCTATGAGTCAGGCTCAGAGGCATGGCAAAGCCTTCCTCTGGTCCAAGTATGGATGTTATGAAGGATAGATTTTTAGCTAATACCAGTGTAAGCAGAAACTATCAACCACAGTTTTTTCCTCCCAGGTGACTACAACCTGAATGATCTCCTACAAAGACCTCTTACCAAGATTAGCTAAACCTGCCTCCTCCTTGCTCAGCAGTATATAATAAACTTGCCTCCTAGTTTAGGAACATAAAATAACTGTAGTGAGTTCCCGTCTGCTGGTGCGGGTCCATCAGAATGCACAGCCCACCTGATCACCAGCTGTTCTGCACATGTGTCTGTGTGTCTGTCCTTTCTTCATTCCCTGGTTGCCTCAGTCTGGTCAACTCCAGAGCTCTGCAGGACAAGTCACGTATATGCTCACTTTCAACATGATGGGGGGTGGTGTGCCAAGGGAAGGATGACTATTATATCTGGCTAGAGAATACTTCTCTGTATGCTGTTGTAAAGCAGATGCATTGAAAGTCATCTAGAAAAAGTCCTCCCTTTTCCTTTTTGTGTGGAGTGTGTGTGTGTGTGTGTGTGTGTGTGTGTGTGTGTGTGTGAGAGAGAGAGAGAGAGAGAGAGAGAGAGAGAGAGAGAGAGAGAGAGAGAGAAAGAGATAGATAGATAGATAGAGAGAGAGAGAGAGAGAGAGAGAGAGAGAGAGAGAGAGAGAGAGAGAGAGAGAGATGGATCCAGCTTCTTCAGTGCTGGGATTACAGACATGAACTACCATATTTACATGACCAGGTTGATTCTTTAACTTTCTTACGGAACTTGTGGAAGAGAGACGATTCCTGGAAACAACCAAATTTGTATCCCTGGGGCTTTGCTCCCTAACAAATGGTTATGTCCCTCTCTGCTGTAAGGGTGATGACATCGAAGGCCCATGGTTAACCCAGAATAATCTCTCTATTTCCAAATTCTTAACTTAATCGTATCTCCAATGTCTTTTTGCCAGCATCACATTAATAGTTCTGGGCCTGAGGGTGTGGACATTCTTTTGGTGCCATTATGTAGTAAACCTCTGGAAGATGTCACTCCATGGAGCTTTCACATCAGGAAGTAGCAAGGATATGGGGGCGGTGTGCAGCAGGAGCACTCCTTAAATCTCACTGAGGCAGAGACAGCTTAGTTCTTCTTACTGCTGCCATTCGCCAAACTGGAGGCCAGAAGGTGTCAGGTCTCCTAGAGCGGGCCCCAGGCGGTGCTGAGAACTCAGGTACACATGCTCCTAACCACAAAGCCATCTGTCCATCTCCCAGGTCACCTTTTGCTTTCAAAGTTTTAAAATTATTTTTATGTGCATGTGTGTTGTGTGTCTTACCTGTGTATATGACTGTGGATCATGTGTGTTCCCGGTGCTAGAGGAGGCCAGATGAGAGCATTGCATCTTAATTACTGAAATTACAGAGGATTGTGAGCTGCTTAGTGGGTACTAGGAGTCAAATCCAGGTCCTCTGGAAGAGCAGCTGGTGCTCTTAACTGCCGAGTCATCATTTTTCTTGCCCTAGGCCACAGTTTAAATAAGGATAATTTATTATGTTTAAGAATATTAAGCAGAGGTCAAACAAAGTGCATCTTTGCTTTCTCTTTGCACTTCTGCAGTGGAACCGTTATGAAGAAAACTTTCATCCTCCTACAGGCTAGCGCCATTTTTCTAAGCCAGAAAAACGGTACACTGTTACTGTTTAATAACACATCTCCATAAATAATATATATAACATATTAAATATAAGAATACATATAACAACATAACAATATATTTATAAACAGTATAAAAGGAATTCCAGGAAACTTTTCTGCATTTTGACTCTGATGTGGGAGTGTCTCTAGTTTTTCAAGGGACAATCTGCAGAATTTAGGTGATAAAGAACTTGTCCAAGGCCAGAGGTGTTACTTTGGCAAAGTCAGAGCTTCATAAAGTATTTTTCTCTCTAAGTTCATCCCTTCCCCATGGTCTTTTATTTGCAATTCCTTTTATTCATAGCTAGTGCCCAAGTTACCAACCAGCTCCCTGAGGTCCTGTTGCTCCGATTGGAAGCCTGGGCCAGTGAGAAGCTCTTGCGGTGGCCATCTTTGGCAACTTTCTCTCCCTCAGTGTTGGATTGCAGGGAGTGGTGGCAGTGGCAGCAGGAATTGGGAACCAGCATCAGGTGGTGTCCTTTAGCGTGACAACTGTCATGCAGGCCTCCAGGACTGGGATCCTTAGCTCTACAAATGTTAGAGTGCTCCAGAAGGCACTCTAGAGTGATGCAGGGGAGGGGCTTGGACCTGCCTCAACTCAATGTTTGCTGACGCCCCGTGGGAGGCCTTACCTTTTCGAGGGAATGGGGGATGGGTTGCGGGGCAGCGGGAGGAGGGAGGAGAGGGGGATCTGTGGTTGGCATGTAAAATGAATAAAAAATTTCTTATTAAAGAAAAAAGTAGGAATTTAAGTAAAGTGGCTAAAAGCCTTTCTGATTCTGTTCAAAATCAGATTTATAACCAGGCCATGGTGGCACATGCCTTTAATCCCAATACTCAGGAGGCAGAGGCAGACAGATCTCTGTGAGTTTGAGGCCAGCCTAGTCTACAAAGCTAGTTCCCGGATGCTAGGGCAGTTACACAGAGAAACTTTTTTTCATAAAAACAAAAACAAACAAACAAACAAATCAGAATTATATGCTATTCTCATGGTATAATTAGATTTTCCAGAACCTCTTAATATAATTACTGACTCTCAATCTTCAGAAAGAGTTCTTTTACATACTGAATCTGCTGAACTTACTCCAGTTGATTCAGAATTAACTTGGTTATTAATTCAGTTAAAAGAAATAATCAGAAATAGAAACCATCCCTTACATATAACACATATCAGAGCCAATATGGACCTACCAGGCTCTCTAGCACAAGATAATGATAAAATTGATCAGCTATTGGTAGGAAATGTGCTAGAAGCCTCAGAATTTCATAAGAAATACCATGTTAATAGAAAAGATTTGAAGAAAGATTTTTCTATTACTTGCCAACAAGCCAAGGACGTTATAAAGAAATATCTTTGTATAACCAAACTCCAATACCTGCAGGAAGTAACCTAAACAGTATTCAAAGAAATAAAATTTGGAAAATGGATGTTTCATTTTTTGGAGTTTGGAAAATTAAAGTATTTCCACCATACCATCTCATAATACTTTGGCTTTATTTAGACTCTTTAATAATTTTCTTAAGATGTAAACGTTATCTCAAAATGTATAAGATTAAAACACACACACATACATATATATACATACATACATACATACATACATACATATATATGTATATACACACTCACACACACACACACCCCTTCTGTTGTAATATTAATGGTCACATAGAGCACTAATTCTAGAATTAGGCTTCATTTAACTTCCTGCATGTGACTTTGACCTTGAGTCTGAAGCAGATAACTAGGAATCAAGCTTGTGTATCCTGGGTGTATTTAATATTTAATATTTTTATATATTGATCCAAATTTAAGGTTATTTTTGTTACACTCTATATATGTTTCTACTCTAGTTCAAGATATATTTGTATATTGATACAAATTTAAGGTAATTTTTGTTAAACTTTATTGTATGTTTTTATTCTTGTTTAAGGTATTGTACTTATGCAACTCGTTTAAAAATGTAATATAAAGCTCTAGTTTTTGAAAGCTATTAAGGATAATAAAGAAAGACAGGTTAATAGTCATCTATAACAATCAAACTTATAGTCATGTCAGGTATGTTTTCAAGGTCTAACAGAGATGTATTTTAAATAGATATATGGTTTTCAAACACTTCAGAGACTTAAAGAACATGACATTGAAAATATTTTAATAACATAAAGCTTTTCATGACAGTGAGGCATGTCTGCTCTTGGCAGCACCAATTTACTTAAAAAAAGATGCTGGGCATCAACGAAACTCCATATGAAGTTTGCTTCCATTGTGGCAAAATTAGCCATCAGGCAAGAAACTATCCTTGCTTTGACAGCTGGCAATATGCTGTTCAAATTGGACAATCAGGAACCAAAAGAAGGTGACTGCCGAATTTTGCCAAGGCAAGGTAAGACAGTCCTTTAAAAATTCCTGCTTTACAAATAGTCTGTCAGATATTCTAGGCCCATAGGCCAAAGACAAATGCCTCAACATTGCAGAGGAACCTTGTGGTGACTGTCCCGGTAACCAGATGTCTCTATCATTTCTATAGTTTTAGAAGTTTCTTGCTCTGCACTTACTGTTTAATCAGGTAATATTATATCCTTCTTGAGTTTCTGATGGGGTTGAAAGATTAGATAGTTATAGTTACAGTTTTCTGTAGTTATGACAGAGAGTAAATTGGGCCCAAAACTTTGGACTCACCAAGATAGGATAGATAACAGAGTATTTTCTCCAAATTTACCAAATACTAATGGACTGGACATTGTGAATGTATTTCTTACTTGATAATTGTTCTCATCTTATATAGTTTTACTATGTTAGAGTTAAAACCTTTCCTTTTTATTTAGACAAAAAGGTGGGAAATGTTGCAGGAGAATTGTTCACACTGCCGCTCTGCTGTGCCAAGAAAGTTTACCTTGAATCAGAGGGCAGAGTGAGTTACTGGCTGACCAAAATTAGCCATAGAGGTTTTGGAAGACTGGGGACATATAGAGAGACACAGGAAGTAGTTAGGGAGGCACTTAGACTGATGGGTGGCTTTTTGGATGGAGGAAGGAGACAGAGAGGTTGTCACTGGTCGCTTCTCTGATCAATCAGGTTTTAACCCCATATCTGACTCCCAAGTTTTTGTTAACAATAGAATAATTTAGATAATCATTACAATGTTATTGGCATTTGGTTAGAGTTCTCCTGGCAGTGTGGTGATATGACAGAATTTGGAAAGGGGCTGGTCATATGCAGAAGGAGCCTAGTCTGTGGGGTAGCTTTGCTTAGTAACAAAGAACAAACTTGGCCCTAGAAGAGTAACATGGGTTTCTTCCCAAGATGTCTCTCCAATTATTTATGGGACTCTGACCCTGAAAGAGCCACCACCTATGAATACTGTTGCTGTTACCTCAGGCAACAAGCTTCTAGCACTCCAGGTTTGGGGGTGGGATGATATGTTTAAACCATATCCAAACCATAGGAAGAAAATGGTTAGGATACAGGTCACACTAAGTCTGAGCTATTAGCCATGTGCAGAAAAACCAACCACCAAACCAACCACCAAACAAACAAACAAACAAACAAAGACCCCAAACCAATCAACCAACCAACCACCCACCCACCCACCCAACCAACCAAAAACGACCCAGCAACCAAATAAAGGAAACAAAACCATAATAAGCAAAACCAAACACTTTGTTCCACCATTCCTTCATTATGAGTAGACATGGTAAGCCAAGCCATATAACCACTCCCTACCCATGTCACCCCCCACCACTGCCACCCACACATGCAAGAGAGGCTTAGGGAGAATCCAAAGCTTCATTTCTCCAAAAATGCCTGAGCACAGAGCATGGGCCTAGATGGAATCTGTCATGTCATTCTGCTCTGCTTCTGTCTTTGAACTAACAAACTCCCCCAAGAGGAGCTCCCAGCCTCTCCTTCTTCCCTTCCTTCTCTCCCCTTCCCTTCCTCCCTCTTCCCTCCTCCCCTCCCTCCTTCTCCTCCCCTTTCCTCTCCTCCCCTGTCCTGCCTGTCTTGCCCTCTCCTATCTTTTCTTCCCCTGCCCTGTCCTGCACCCCCACCCCTCCTCTCCCCTGTCCTGCCCTCTCCTATCTCCCCTTCCCCTCCCCTCCCCTTCCCTTCCAGCTGCTGGAATATTGTACAAGCAAACATTTGCTGATGGTTGGCCATTAGATGGCTCTTACTATTGATTTTTTTTTCTTTGTTGTGCTTTTCCTTTGAAAGCTGCATTCTGTATTTTGGCATTAAAGAAAGCCAGGCATGAATAAAAACAACATAATTCTCCCCTTTCTTTCTTTGGGAGACGCCAGCATCAGAATAAGCCACAAAGTCTTGTGTGGCTAAAATGACTTTGGAACCCAGGGCTATGCTCAGAGTGCTCAGGCAAGAAGCATCGCCTCAAAGCCATTAGTGAGTAAACAGCTGCCCTGGGGAGAGAGGGTCTTAAAGGCGGAATTTTTGCCTTTGGTTTTTCTTGTTTGCTGCCCACTGTGAGTTACAAATTGGATGCAAACACCTCTTACCCTTGGCTGGCAGCACTCAATTTCACGATGTCTAATTTATATGTAAACGAAGTCTCACATTTACTTAATTATATTTCTCTTAAGGTTTTCCACCCTATTTTTTTGGGGGGGGAGATTGTTTAACCTGCAATTCCTTTAATTCTGACTAACTCCTCATTTTCCGGAATACTCTGACAAAATGACACCTGGAAATTTTCAAGGGGTCACAAGCTGTGAATCTACCTCCTTGGGAACCACACAGCTCCCCAGAGCTGACAACAAAGTCTCAAGGATGAAAACAAAAACCTGTCTCCATTTGACAAGCGATTGGTAGCACATTGCACTGGGGTCTTTAGATAAAATGAGGTATGAGAAGTGGGAAAGAATTAGATGAGGGTCAGTAAGGCTCTGACTTCCAACTGCATCGAGGAATTTCTCCCAGTAGAACAGGTGGGTGTCCATTCCCATTTGATATGGTCATAACCTGTAATTTTTTAAAATGGAATGTTGTGATTAAGCATTCTCTTGTCTTTAATCCTAGCACTCTGAAGTCTAAAGCAAGAAGAATTTGAAGGCTAGCCTGGACTATGCAGTGAGTTCTTATTTCATAAAAGAAAATAATACTTGTTGGATGTGAATGTCTGTGCTGTCATCTGAGTGCTGGGGAGTTTATTGGAAGTCAGCCTCAACTGTAGAGAAAGTTTGAGGCCACCCAGGACTGTATGAGACTCTATCTCAAAATCAAACAACCAAAGATACAACTAAACCAAAACAAAAATACTTTGTTGATACTTTTCCAATTCTTAGCTTATAATTTATTTATTTATTTTTCAAACTGCAATCCCAGAATAAAACTAAAGTTACTCCCCACTCCATGTCAAAAGGCAAGGTCCTAAACTGAGCTACTTGTTCCAGAAAGTCAGCTTTTTGGAGACTGCCAAAGAGAAGCAGCTGTCACTGACTCCAGATACCCAGTGGATGCAAAAAGAGACAACAGAATTCTTTCTGTTCAAATACAATTTGTCTGTGGAAAACAGAGAACCTCATCATTCTGCTCCTAATAAACCCTGCTTCCCCGTCCCCTGTTCACTAGCCATAGCTACAAAAACCCAGCTCGAAGGTGCTTTCTCTGTTCATTGTGCGGCTGGGTCCTGATACTGATCATGGTGTAGTCAGACCTTGAGACACCACCTCTCTGGTGTAATGCATTGCTGATAACCCTGAGCTGTCAGGGTCATCTAAATGCTCATCCTTTATTTCTTCCTACAAACTAAATTCTTATGAAAGCATTCCCACATAAATCTAGGGGATGCTGTGGGATAGTCTATGTTGGTTGCTGTGTGCATTTTCTCTGGACTGCCATAAGCTAATCCCACATATGAATAATTCACAATTCAAGAAACCCATCTTTTCACATTTCAGAAGGAGCTGAGTCTTCTAGACACCTGAATGGGGGGGGGGGTTGGCAGAGTTGCTGTGCCCTCTCCACAGGCTCTAGAGAAGATGCCTTCTTTCCTTTCTCCTGGATTCTAGTAGATGCCAACAGTCTCTGATGCATTCTCCACACAGCAGTCTTCTGAGTATCTTCTCATTTATTGACATCAGTGGGTAATTATCTCTCTTGCCCTAATCTGATGTGACCCCATTCTAACCAATTACAGTCCAGAGAAGGTCCCCGTTTTAGGGTTTGGGTTCCTACTACTTATCCTACTACAGTTAACCACTGCAGCTACTCTTTACTGGTGTAAACTCAGAATAACACAATGACAAATGGGAAATGTCCTCTGAAGCCTTTCATGTTTTGACAATGGTGACTTCTTTGTGTAGGGGTGGTGTCAAGCTTTGGTAGGAGCAGCTCAGGTGTTCTCTTTATTCACAAGAAGAGGTCAGTCTTCAGTCCTCCTCCATGCACAGAGCAAAAAGATAACGTGATGGGGCAGTCTGGTAGAACGGATGAATTCCAGACTGCAGGAGGGATCCCCGCACCCTTCTTGCCAAGAAGGGAATGAAGCTGTCCCTTGCAAAGTCCCTCAGAGGGATTCATGGTAACATCTGTACTATTATTTTCAGACAGTCCTTCTTGTTGAAGCTCTGCCTTGTAACTGAATGTTTAGCATTCAAGTGCAGTCTACCACTTACATTTCCAAGACTCAGTGAAACACCTATCTAGTTGAGGTGGGATAATAATGCCTTCCATTTCACAGTAGGAAAACAGGCATGTCTGGGCTCTGCTGGAATAGTTTAGTGACATGCTAACACCAAGCTATTAAATTTTCTCATTAAAACATTCCAGTCTTGACTGACTCATCAAGGTCGTGCCCCGTCTTTCTAAGTCTTTCTAATTTGACTGCATTTGGCAATAGCACATGTATGCGGGGCAAGGAGAGAGGGACACGAAATGATCAGTCACTGAATTAACTGCCTTCTAGATTTCTCATCTTAATTTCTTGTCGTTAGTCTATCAGTTTCTTCTGAACTTGTGTAGGTGGTAGTGAGAGAACATTTTTATAAGAAAATTCGCATGAGTCAAATTTGTGTGACTCTTGATACTGCCATGTGTATGTAGAGAGAGGGTCAGGGTCCTTCATTTTCGGGGGTGTTGCTAGATTGGTTTTAGTGAGAACATGTTGGAAGCCAGAGGGGCAGTGACTGGTAGGAAACAGAGGGAGGCTTTAGACCACTGAGACAGTTACATTTACCCAAATCCTGAAGGCATTTGTTTAAAAATATTCAATCTGTCATAGACCCAGGTAGTCGTTTCTGCACATCTGCGTGATTTGTTCAGCTACCCATGGATGATCCACAGGGGTGTGGGATAAACGGGAAAGATAAATCATTGCAGCATCAGTTTTCTTCATTACATGGTAACAAGGAAGTATCAGGAAGATTTGGATTCCTAGCTTATCAATCATCCGAGCCAACTGTGGTTATTCTAGAGTTTTGAAACAAATTTTGAATCACCACTTTCTAGCTTATGATCATTCTCAATTCTTATTAGTCATTCTGCAACTAGATTCACCCACTAAATTTAGTTGATTTGGGAACCAAAATTCAAATTAATGCATAGAACTTTATTGTCATCTCCAGTTTCCATTCTCATAAAGTCTGTACAGTGTGAAAGATATGGCTGGCAGAATTCTAAGAAATTTATTACATCTGCATTTATTTTGCTCATGATGCCAACATTAAATTATACATTGGAAATAGACACTTTGTGAAGATATATTTTGTTTCTAGGAATTTCTGACAGATTACCATGCTACAAAAGGAAACAAATTTAAGGCAAGAAATTGGTACAGGCTTTAATATGATAGTTCAGATTTGTTTGTATTTACTCGTCCACTCAAGTATGCAGCAAGTGATTATTTTGCCAAGAGCCTTCTCTGTGTCCCTCACAGTTCTAGAGTTCAGTGATGTGAGGGACAGGACAAGCCTTATTGTCACACTAGAGCTCACATACCTGAAAAAGGCAGGGGAAGACACAGGAAAGGGTATGAGTCCTTAAAGACTAAAAAATGAATTACTCTGTAACCTAGGAATCCTATTTCCTGATATTGAAAAGATGTCTTCACTCTTGCAACTGTTGTAGCTCTGTTCATAATAGCCAAATTACAGAATCAACCTAGGAACACACCACACACACACACACACACACACACACACACACACACACACACACACACACACACACTTTGAGTCAACCCTTAAAAGAGGAAAAGTTTACCATCTGTCAAAACATGGATGAAGCTAGAGAAGAGTGTGCTAAGTGAAATGAGCTAGATACAGAAAGACAAATGATGGATATTTTTGCTGATTTGTGAAATTAAAACAATTGAATTCACAAAAAGAGTAGAGTGATAATTATTGCCTGGATCGTGGCTCACGTTGTACTTGAGGTTGAATTACTATGAGCTGGAGGGTGGTTTACTCTGGGTTGTATGAGTGGGTTATTGTTTGGTGGAGAGTGAGTATATGTGAAATGCTTCAGTTAGGTAGGATGTATGAGTGAGTCTGATTTTCTTTTCTCTGTTCTTATTTGGAGATCTGTCGCAGAGTGGTGAATGTCGCTAATAAATGAGCACTATGATTTTAGTATAGTAAGAGAGTACATTTGAAGAGTTCTCATTGCAAAACATGTTAAATATTTGCGGGGTGATCACATCTGCACACCTAGCACTTGGGAGGTTGAAACAGGAGGATTCTGAGTTCAAGACCGGCCTGGGCTTCATAGAAAATCTGGTCTTAATAAAAGAAGTTAAGGGCTGATTAGATTCAAGTGGTTCCTAGGAGTAGCAAAACAAAAGGGGTCAGAAATCAGGAGAAAAACAGGCTGGAGTGCAGTAGGCAGAGTTGAGTTGGAGGAAGGTAGTGGTGGATGGATATATCAAATTACGTTATACAAATGCAAGACATTTCAGAGATTAAATAAAATATTATTTTTAAGTTAAATAATTAAGGTAATTGTATATGATAATTAGTTGCTTTAATCATTCCACATTGTCTCAAAAATTTTAACATAAATTTGTACTCTCAAAACATGTACATTAATTTATCAATATATGAGAAAAATAAAAGGACACACAGTTAGCTATTTTTGCCAAGCTTATCTTAAGGATTAAAAGTTTAGATTCTACTAGATTCCATTTCTCTCCTCAGCAAAGGTGGATTTGAAATCTGTCTCACATGCTGTAGCAAGATTGTACAAGCAATGCAAAGTGCAAGGGTGTAGACCCTCAGTCACACTTGGAAGCTGAAGCAAGAGGATCACAGGTTCAAAGCCAGCCTAGGCTGTCTTGAAAACTCATAAATGTACTACATTTTATTATGAAATAAATGTCTCCCTTTATAATGGCTATAATGAGATATGCAACCACGTTTTAAAGATTCTGTTTGCTGGGGTGTTACCCATTTGTGTGGCATAGGTGATTCAATAATTACAATGGTCCTGCACCATCAAATTAGTTTTTACTGTGTTGTAGATAAATAAACTATTACTCTGCTGAAGGTCAGTTTGGAGGCTTTGGTCCCGGGTCCAATCTAGGTCTGCATTCACACTCTGGTCTTCATACCACATTAGTAATTCTCCAGAAAAGTTGGAATTCTGTTAAATGCATAATTCCAGAGAATGTCAACTCTCAGGAAACAAAAAACGAAAACAGAAAAAAAGGAGACTTTTTTGGGGGAGTGTTGAGTCTAGTTAGCAGAAGAGGGTGTTAAAATGCTGAAGCCCTTGGCCACAACTTCAGCCTGGTGAGGGAATTTTAAATAACTCACAGCTCCTGTTTGGCAGGCATTTGCAAAAGAAGAACCTGCCAAGATCCCTCTATTAGGAGGATTTAAGATTTCCTTAGGAAGCACTGCTGTCGTTAATATCATATTATGTAAATTATCTTGCAGTCATCAACATGTTTAGGAAAACAGAACCATTTTTAGCCTTTTTTTTTTTGTAAGTCTGTGTCCCAACTCTGTTGGGAGGGCCACATTGAGGTATGAGGCATACAGGAACTTGAGTGTGCTTGCATTCCCAATTTTAAATGTAAATAGAAGTAGAGTAGACCCCCATCATCCACAAGGACTGTATTTCATAAGGTTTAAAACCTCACCCACTGCCAACCCCCAGAAATGTTCTCCCCGCCCCGTATGCGCAATCTTGTGATAAATTTTAATAAATAAATAAATTAGATTTATTTTTCTTGTATTTGTGTGTGTTTGGTATGTGTATGTGCTCACGTCTGTGGGTGCCTGTGTGTGTGTGTGTGTAGGCCAGAGGTCAACCTTGAGTATCATTCATCAGGAGGGTCTACCTGGCTTTTGCATTAAGGTTTTTCACTGGAGCCTGGAACTAGAAGAGTAGGCTAGGCTGCCAAGCCAACGAGCCCCACAGATCCTCCTATTTCTGCCTCCTCAGAACTGGGCTAGAAGCACGTTACCATCCCTGGCTTTCTGTGTATGTAGCAGGCCTCACACTTAGGACATCATGATTTTGCAGCAAGCACTCTACTCACTGACTTATCTCTTTGACTTTCAATTTTAATTGACAAATTAGGCAGAGTGAGGAGTGAACAATGACCAATAAAGAGGAAGGACAAGACCAACCACATGCTGGAGTAAAAGTTACATGAACGTGATCTCTCTCTCTTTCCCTTCCTCCCTCCTATCCTATGGTATTTACTTTTCTTGTGATTATATGAAATGATATGATGCTTAAGGCATTGGTTCTCAGCCTGGGGGTCATGAACACTTTGGGGTTGCATAAGACCATCTGCCTATCAGATATTTACATTATGAGTCATAACAGTAGCAAAATGACAGTTATGAAGTAGTAATGAAGTAATGTTATGGTTGGGGGTCACCACAACATGGGACGCTGTATTAAGGGGTCGGTAGTATTAGGAATGTTGAGGACAACTGGTCTAGCTGATCCTTCACAGACTCCCAAAAGTCTAATCTACTCAGTAATTCTCAATTATTTCTAATAACACTGCTGGGAACTTTAGCACGTAATATTTCTCTCTGTTGCATATGTACATTGTGGTGTGTGTGTGTGTGTGTGTGTGTGTGTGTGTGTGTGTGTGTAATCAGGTACATGTGTACATGTGTATATGTGCTTATGGAGGCCAGTACTCAGTGTTGGGTGTCTTCACCAATTGGTTTCCATTGTATGTTCTTTTTTTTTTTTTTTTTCCAGTGCATTCCACTGAACCTGGAGCTCATAATTCAGTTAGAGAGATTCTGGCTAACGACCTTCAGGAATCCTCTTCTGTCTGCCCCAGCCTTGGATCTGAAATTGCAGACACATATCATGGAATTTGCCTGAATTGTTCCTTCTAATGAACCTTCGTTTTGGGCTAGGATGCAAAGGTGCAATCTGGCTTTTTACCCTCCCCTTGAGTGAGAGAGTCACATATTTTGGAGACAATGTCTTCTGGTTGGAGAGAGAAAAACCCTTCCCTCTCCATGTTTTAGATAAATGTCACCCTTCCTACTACTGTGACTCTAACCACGATGTCACCATTGTGACTCTAACCATGGTGCCACTACTGTGACTCTGAACGTGATGTCACTACTGTGACTCTAACTATGGTGCCACTACTGTGACTCTAACCATGGTGACCTTGGCTAAGCATAAGTGTAGCAGGACCCATACAAGATGCATATACTATTATGCTGGTGGAAAATGATTATACTATTACAAATGTATTCTTCCAGCACCATGCGCAATGACCTTGTTACGTTCATCTACTTTATTCATGTTGGCTACTCAGCAGTTTTGTATCTGCCTAATATTTCACCTCTGGATCTGGGTCTTATTCTAGCCATCTCTAGAATAATTTTGAAGTTCAAGATTTGTTTTCTGTGCACAGTTTCAAATTGTGCTTGTCAACACTCTGAGATTGTATCTTCAGTGCTCTGTGTACATTCATATGGAATGTGATCACCATATGCTTGGGACCATGCCCTGACACCACGGGAACTCTCTAGGTGGGATATCACTCTATATTATGTATAGGTTTTCCTCTTATGACTTGTTATCTAAGTTCACCCCTAAGTCTTACTACGTATTTCAGTCTTTCCAGTGAGCAGAGAATTACTTTGGAGTGGATGTATTTCAACCTGTGCATACCTATGCAGAAACCCTTATCCCAGTGTTTCTTTTTGGATTAAATGGAATGGTTAATTTTTGTGCAACAGACTAGCTTACGCTAATCAGTTATGTTCTTTGCATGAAGCATTAAATACCCTTTTCAGTTGTCTGGATTATGAGGATGGCAAGGCTCAATAAGATTTTAACACATTTGCATTGAAAAAAAAATCTAAAATAGTCAAGATTAGTGGGAAGTGGGTATTTCAATTTACTCAGAACTATGTATGTAGGCACAAGTTTCAATGATAGCCCATAACAAAATAAACAAAACCCCAAACCTAGAAAGGTCTCACTTACCCATGTAGGATCACAAGGTATGATCTAAATGACTGGCAAGAAGGCATCTGTTTATAAAGTCACAGAAAATGGAGCTTACTGCTCCATAGATAAGAGCAGGGAGAATTTGGGGGATTTAATCAGTGTTCATATGCTGTGCCAATTCCAGGTTAAATTTAGGTTCCAGGTTGATTTTTCCAAGAAGCAGGATGTTGAGCACTTGTATCAGGATGTTTCGAGGTTTCTTTTTAAATTTGGAATCCCGGTGGCTTATTGTTTACACAGTTCAACAGCGTTCCTCTCTGAAAGTGGGAGTAGAAACCCCCTGAGGCCTGACAAGGTCATGTCAGACTCTCCCTGAAGGTTTTTTTTTTTGGGGGGGGGGAAATCAAGTTTTTGAATTAATTTTATGGAAAACAACCTTGATTGTTCCAAGGTCAGGATAAGTTTCATCCACCCTGGATGGTCAAATGGAAGAAATATTTAAAATTGTATTTGTACATCTGTCCTTGAAGTCCAGAGACCCTATCGAAAAATAACCCTGGCTGTGGCTGAGTAACCAACCCAGCTTCTAAAGTTTACAGAGAAAGAAGTGGTATCATTGCCTTAGCAAGGCTTTCTTGAGAGAGCAACATGCCAGACTCTTGTTCTTTTTAGCCCCCGGTGAAGGCTGTAGCTCTGGGAATGCCTTCCAGATACAGCCTCTGCACTCGCTGCTCCAGCTGCTCTTCACTTTCTTCTTCCTTCATCATTCTTGTGCAAAGGAAAGAAAAAAGGAGATAAAATGGCTCAATGCATAAAGATAAAGCTGCC
This sequence comes from Peromyscus eremicus, assembly GCF_949786415.1. Taxonomy (NCBI): domain Eukaryota; kingdom Metazoa; phylum Chordata; class Mammalia; order Rodentia; family Cricetidae; genus Peromyscus; species Peromyscus eremicus. Next base: position 18,015,244 of record NC_081437.1, on the reverse strand, counting down.
AAGCCTGGTGATGTGAGTTTTATTCCCAATACCCACACAGTGGGAGGAAAGAACTACTGAACCCTGCATGTTGTCCCCTGACTTTAATACATGTATTTTTGTGTACACACACACACACACACACACACACACACACACACACACACACACACACGAATGAATGAATGAATTAGTAAATAAGCAAGTAAATATATATGTTTTTAAATGAAATTTTTATAATGGAAATGAACAGCTCCACATAGTTCCCGTTCTTTAATTTTCAATCTGATTTCGTTTGACAAGTAGAACTCTGGTTTTTTGCTCCTTTGCATCTTTCCTGGCCATTTTGGAAATTCTGTAGTGATTAAAAGCACTCAGGATGCCCCCTTAGGAGAACTGACTCAGACATCCTCTGCTGAGAGGAAAGGCATCCTTTTCCATCTTCTGATGGGTTTGATGATCAATACTGCTTACGCTGATACATTATCTTCTCAGTAAGGGATTGCAGCAGTGGAGTTTCTTTCTCTGTGGATCTAGTTAACAGTATTTATATGGCACTCACAGCATAGTCACATGCTGGGCACAGAGTCAAAACGCAAGGAAACCACAAGAGCATTTTCAGACCCTCATAATGGATATGATAGTGATGTGTTAGTCAGGGTTCTATGGAGACAAAATGAGAAAGACACTGGCTATGAAAAAAAATTAGACCATGTGTTTATGGTGGCCAAGAAATCCCTCCAGAGGTGGGAAGCTGGGCCCTCAGCAGAGCCAATCAAATTAATTCTAGACTCAGGGCAGAAAACCAATGTTCCAGTTCAACAGTAAGATCAGGGAAGGACTGTCTTAAAGTATTTTTGTTTCAGTCATGCCTTCAACTGAGGAGAAAGGAACACCCTGGTGAGGAATGTCAACAGGTTTGCTTGGGCCCCCTAACTCAAATGCAAACCTCATTGTAAAATATCCCACAGAGACATCCAAAGGGATGTTTAGCTATGTCCCTAGTGGTCCCATGGTTCAGTTAAGTTCACATAAAGTTAAATATCACAATAAGCACATATCAAAAAGAATTTGACAGAGACTAAGTGACTAATATATTTGATGGACATTGTTGGAGATTTTCCTTGTCTTTTTCCAACCCATGGTAAAAGTGCATTTACTGTACCTAGTATATTGAATATTAGAGAACAGGAACACAGTGTTCTTGCAGAGAATTATTTGTTTACCCTTATTATCATATGGATAATTGGACCTGTCCCTTGCTTCTTCTACCCAGCACCAGGAGAGTGTTCTATTTCATATCAGTATCCCAGGAAAAGATCAAAATTCAAAGTTTCTACTGAAGACATATCACTTTCATGCCACAATAAAGTTGAACCTTGGAGTTTGGAGACTGTCTATATTTCCTGGGATGTTAAGGCTGGTTCTTCATGTGTGCATATGGAATCAACCATTCCTCTGGGACCAGAATGTGTTCAGAGAATGAACGTGTAGTATGCATGCTGTTTCTTGAGGGATAGGATAGGGAAAGATGTGGTGAAAATTGATGCTGAGTATTATTCCATGTTTTTCAACATAATTTTATAAAAAGGAGCTGGTTGTCTCAAGACAACATAGAACTTATTTAAATATTCCAACTCCAAAGAGAATTATGTCTGCAGTTGGAAAATGCTCTGGGAAGATAGAAGTAGTTAAGAGACATATTTTAAAAATTAAATTTATCCACATTTGGGATGAGCTAGATTTCAAGGTATGTCAAAAGCAATAAAAATGTCTTCAGGGGTTAAAAGTAAATAATTAAGATAGAGGTAAAAAATTTTTTTACATTTAACATACATTTGGAGGCTTCTTAGAAGCTAAATATTTGGAGAAGACATAGATATAGTTAAGATATCATTTCTCTGTGTCCATGAATTTAGAGTGTTATAGGGAAAGAGAGAATCGGTGAGGATCCCTGATATTGGATGCAAGGAAAAATGAGGATGAGAGTGAGATTTGGAAGACAGATTGTGGTCAAGTGTGCAGAAGACACCTCAAAAGGCAGTAGAAAGGACAACAGCATCTCCATTTTAAAAAATCCTATAATGGGTACAGTCTCTCATCCACTGCGCTGTTTAGTTTTAAATGTCAGCTTACCACAACCTATATTGTCCTGAGAAGGGAGTTTCAGTTAGAGTTACCTAGCCCAGACTGGCCAGTGCGCATGCCTGTGGGGTATTGTTAATTGACACAGCCCACTGTGGGTAGCACCATTCCTTGGGCAGTGGGTTGTAGTGGGTAGCTGTTCCAGCTTTGGCTTTGAAGCACCACCCCAGTTAGGCAGCCTGTAACTGCCATGCCAACCTAGGACCTGCCCCTGGGGCATGGCCAGGACAGGAGCCCTTAAGACTTGTGGTCTGGACATGCCAGCTCTCTTGGTTCCTCGTGATCCTGGATGCTGGATGACAGACTGAGAGTCAGAGTTCTCCAGAGAACCCTGCTGAATTGTACTTCACCTCTCCCAGATCCTGTAACCAACCCCTTTACTGGCTGTAACTTACCCCCAAATAAACATCCTTTTAACTATGTGGAGTTGCCTTGCTAAATCCCCGCATTAGTGGGTCTTGAGATGTGCAAGAATGGAGATGGTTGACTTGAGAGTAAGTGAGCAGCATGGGTAAACAAGTCTCTTTCTGCTCTTTACTGCAGATGTGATGCTTAAGTTTCTGCCTTGACTTCTCCAAAATGGAATTATAAGCCAAATAAAAATTCCGTCATCTCCTATGTTGCTTTTTGTCATGGTATTTTGTCCCAGCTTTCAAAATGTAACTGCATTCACGTCCTAGGCTGCTTAGGAAGGAGTCTTAGAAGTCTTCTAGGCTAGTCACTCATGCAGGACTCTTTTTTTTTAATTGTTCAAATGTATTTTTTAATATTGTATTTTTTGAGATTATAATATATCTATTTCCCCCTTCCCTTTACTCCTTCCATACTCTCCAATGTATTGGATTTATACATTTCAGAAAGTTCTAAAAGAAAGATGCTCAAGATTTTCAGTTGAAACTGTTTTGTTGCTGATCAGTCTTATTAACTGTCCCGTCCAGACATAAGCAGCTTGCTTTCCACAGAAAATTTCCTCATTGAGGATATGAGCATTAGATCAGGAGAAAGGTTCTCTGAGTTCATTAGCTGGACAGCACCCATCAACGTGTATTTCACAGGGGTACAAAACTGAAGAAACACCAGCTAGCCCACCAAAAGATAGCTGCTCTTCAAATGATGCTCCTCCCTCAAAAAGTTTGAGCAAGAATAAGCTTTGGGCTGTTAGTACCTTTGCCTTTTGTTTTTGCTTGGGTGTTTACGTGTGTGTGTGTGTGTGTGTGTGTGTGTGTGTGTGTGTGTGTGTGCATGTGTGTGTTTACATGTGTGTGGATGCATATGTGTATGGATCTCACATTGACATTGAGTGTCTTCCTTAACTGTTCTCCATCTTATACATTGAGGCAGAGTCTCTCACTTCAAAGCAGAACTTACCAATTCTGCTAGTCTTAGTTTGCGTTAGCTATCCCTTCAGGTACCCGGGAGTGCTGGTGGGCTGCATTACTCACTGGCTTTTATATGTATGCTAGGGATTCAGGCTCTAGTCCTCACCAGGATTTGTCTCTCAATGGCTATTATTGGTGGCATTTCATTAGTGTAGACTACAGCTTTAGTACTATAGACCTTGCATTTTACCTATTGTTTCTCATTGTAAATCCCGTTCTGCCCGTTCAATCTCTCTTTCCAACCCCTTATGTAACTCATATATAAAAAATAGCTCGAAGTCTATTTTGTTAGCTATTAGGATGGCTACACCAGCTTGCTTCTTAAGTCAATTTGATTGGAAAGTCTTTTCCCAGCCTTTTACTCTGAGGTAGTGTCTGTCTTTGAAGTTGAGGTGTGTTTCTTGTATGCAGCAGAAAGGTGGGTCCTGCTTCCATATCCATTCTGTTAGCCTGTGTCTCTTTATAGGTGAATTAAGTCTATTGATATTAAGGGATATTAATGACCAGTGATTGTTAATTCCTGTTATCTTTTGGTGGTAGTGTGTGTGAATTTCTCTTCTTTGGGATTTACTACTGTGGCATTATCTATTGCCTGTGTTTTTGTGGGTGTACTGACTTCCTTAGGTTGGAATTTTCCTTCTAGTGCTTTCTGTAGGGCTGGATTTGTGGATAGGTATTGTTTAAATCTGGTTTTGTCTTGGAATGTCGTGTTCACTCCGTCTACGGTAATTGAAAATTTTGCTACAAAACGACAGCCTACAGAATGGGAAAAGACTTTCACCAACTCCACATCTGACAGAGGGCTGATCTCCAAAATACATAAAGAACTCAAGAAACTAGACAGCAAAACAATGAACAATCTAATTTAAAATATGGGCTATAGAGCTAAACAGAGAATTCTCAAAGGAAGAATTTCAAATGACTGAAAGACATTTAAGGATTTTCTCAGCATCCTTAGTCATCAGGGAGATGCCAATCAAAACGACTCTGAGATACCATCTTACACCTGTCAGAATGGCTAGGATCAAAAGCACTGCAGACAGCTTATGTTGGAAAGGATGTGGGGCAAGGGGAACATTCCTTCACTGTTGGTGGGAGTGCAAACAGGTACAGCCACTTTGGAAATCAGTATGGCGGTTTCTCAGAAAATTGAGAATCACTCTACCTTGAGACCCATCTATACCACTCTTGGGCATATACCCAATGAATGCTCAATTATACCACAAGGACACATGCTCAACTATGTTCGTAGCAGCATTATTCATTATAGCCAGAATGTGGAAACAACCTAGATGCCCCTCAACTGAAGAAAGGATTTTTAAAAAATGTGGTATATATACACAGCAGAGAAAAACAATGACATCATGAGGTTTGCAGGCAAATGGATGGAACTAGAAAATATCATCCTGAGTGAGGTAACCCAGACTCAGAAGGACAAACATGGTATGTATTCACTCATAGGTGGATACTAGATGTAAAGCAAAGGATAACCAGACTACAACACACAGCTCCAGAGAAGCTAGCTAACAAGGAAGACCCAAAGATGGACACATGGATCACCCTGGGAAGGAGAAATATATGAGATCTCCATGAATAAACTGAGGATGAAGGGTAGGCAATGGAGGGTAGGGGATAGGGGATAATAACATAAAGGAATGGGATGGTTGAGCTGGAACAGGGATGGAGTTGGAAAGCAATGAAAGAGATACCATGATAGAAGGAGATATCATGGGAGATAGAGAGAAACCCAGTGATAGGAAAGTTGCCAGGAATCCCCAAGGATGACCCCAGCTTGGACTACTAGAAATAGTGGAGAGGGTGCCTGAACTGAACTGACTTACCCCATTGATCAGATTGGTGAATACCCTAACTGTCATCACAGAGCTTCTCTCCAATGACTGATGGACACAGATGCAGAGATCTATAGCCAACACCAAGCAGAGCTTCCGGAGTCCAGTCAAAGAGAGACAAGAGGGATTCTATGAGCAAGTACATCAGGATCATGATGGAGAAACCTGCAGAGATGACCAAATCAAACTAGTGGGAACTCATAAAAGTTGGATCAATGTCTGTGGAACTGCATGGGACTGGACTAGGCCCTCTGCATGGCAAGACAGTTGTGTAGCTTGATCTGCTTGGGGGCCCCCTGGCAGTTGGATCAGAATCCATCCCTGGTGCATGAGCAGGCTTTTGGGAGCCCACTACCTATGATGAGACACCTCGTGTAGCCTTGAGGCAGGGGGAAGGGCTTGGACTTGCCTCTACTGGATGTGCCTCCCCATGGGAGGCCTTGCTTTCTTGTGGGGGGAGTGGGAGGTGGCTTGGGAGGGGGCGGTAGAAGGGAAAAGGGGGAATCTTTGATTGGTGTGTAAAATGAATGAAAAAAATTTCTTAATAAAAAAATAAAATAGAAAAAAATAGCACAATCATAAAGGCCACAAACTCATTTACTTAAAAATATATTAGTGTGTGGGGTGTTTGTGGGTATGTGTGGATGTGTATGTCTGTGGGGAAGTGTTTTGCGTAGTAGGTTTTCTCCTTCTACCTATATGTGGATTCCTAGGATGAAACTCCAGGTGCCAGGTTGGCATGGCAAAGCACCTTCACTCACTGAGCCCTTGTGCTGTCCCATCATTTTAGATGTCTGTTTGCAAAATGTCTTGCATCCTGCTTGAAAAATGGCTGTTGTTTGGCTGCGTTCTCATCCCATATCAACCACATTCAGACTTTGAAAGTTTTCAGAGAAAACTGTTCTAAAAAACAGAAACACAACTTTTCATTTTGCAGATGTTTTGAGGGTTTTGACTACTTTAGCTTTAATTAATGTCAGTAACGAATTTGAAGTTGGGGAAAAAATCAAGGAACAAGTGACAAGAAATAAATATATGACTGTGAATCATCATTTATCATAATTACGGTGTGGTGGTATTTCAACCAAGTTTATATGAAATACAAAGCAAATCTTGTACATCGTGTATCAGAACAGCAGTGCAATTTTTAGATTTTATTGTGGAATATTTATGTACTTTGTTTTTTATTAATTTTTTATTTAACATACAGAGTAATGCTTCATTATAGCATTTTCATACATATGTCATTATACATTGTTCTCATTCATCCCTCTCTCCTACTGCTTTTCCTTAAGCACCCCTCCATGGGGAATGCATTAATGATGATTTCAAAACTCTGTTGTGAGTTTAGAGTGATAGCTGAGTGGGTAAGAGCTCTTCCTGTGCCATCATGAAGAGCTGAGTTCAGATCGTCCACCCACATAATAATCTGAGAATTACCACGTATGTGTCTGTAACACCAGTACTGTGGAGGAGGGAGATGGGCAGACTCCTGGGGCTTAATATCTACTATCTAAGTTCCGGGTTTGGTGAGAGACCCCGACTGAAAAGAAGCAGGTTGAGAGTGGCAGAGCAGAATATCTGATACCTGCCATCCTCCTCTAGCTTTCACATGTGTGGGCACGGTACCTGTATTTACACACGTGTATCACAGATGCAGAGATACCCCACCCCTCTTACAACTGCTATAGTCTAGCAAGTAGTAGTGCATCATTTCATAAATTGAGTACTGTCAAGTAGTTACGTTTATGTTATTGAGCCCCACATTTCACTAAACTAACATATTTAATGTTGATTCTCATACCGATTTGAGAAATTATTCAGAGCAAATTTGTTGAAGTATGTATCTATTTCAAAAGGTTTTTTTCCTTCTCTCTAGATCAGTGGTTCGCAACCTGTGTGTTAAGACCCCCGGGGGGGGGGCGTCTAACGACCCTTTCACAGGGGTCACTTGTTGATATCCTGCATATCAGATATTTATATTATGATTCATCACAGTAGCAACATTACAGTTATGAAGTAGCAATGAAAAAATTTTTACGGTTGGGGTCACCACAACATGAAGAGTTAAAGGGTCTCAGCATTAGGAAGGTTGGGAACTACTGCTCTAGAAGATGGCGTGAGGTAGAACATAAGTCTTGAAGAAAACACATCCCCTAGTAAGAACAAGGACTAGGAGGGTCCTAGGTGCCAACTTTCGAATTGCTTACCAACTCATTGATGTGCCCCTCCCCTTGCTCACTCTGCTAAGGTCCTTTCTACCTCACACCAGTGCTCTGAGGTTTTCTTTTCTTTGCTGTTTTTATGGTTCTGGTCCCAGCTCTCCTGTGACTTTCTCAGGGATTTTCTGAAACCTTAAATACAGCAGGGTTTCTCACTGTCGATACTCTAAATTTCTCCATTCCCCATTTAGAAAACAGAGTTGCTGCAAATTCCACATCTAGAAAACCATTGCCTGAGATACTGCTTTCAATGTGAGCTGGACCACTCAATGATTTCTACAGGACTTCTCTGGACTGTGATATTATATCTGACTTGGTAGGAAGGAACATGGCTGGGGAAGGTGAAACATTACTACCTCAAATAAAAACTCAATTTACTTTCATTTGACTCTTTTTTTGGTTTCTGTGTTACACATTTGTAGTAAATGTTTATAATCATTTATTTATTTGCTTACTGATTTGATATTGCTTGGTCTGTATCCATAGGAGCAGAGACTTACTTAGTATAATCATTGCTGAATGTTCCTTATCTAAATGATATGTATCACATACGAATGTTCAAATGTTGTGAAATAGAGTGTCATAAAGTGATTCAATTATGAAATAATTACAGATGTGAGGATGGATTTCAATGCTCTGTGTGCATTTCTTGGAAAGGATTTGGTGTGTAGTAGGCAATTTACCAATATTCCATCTCTCTCCAACTTTCTTTGAGAGGGAGGTTCAGTGAAATCTTTGCAGTTGCTACTTGGAGAGGATTTACATCCAGAGACCAAGAAGTTACTCCATACCTTCTATGTATTTATAAAAACTCAAAGTTACCAACAACTTAGACTCCATCAATATGTTCTCCATGCAAGCATTTAGTTTTTGTAGTGGTTCTTTGGCTATATTTTGTAACTCAAGAGTTTTCCCTGTGTTTGAGTGTCCTTCCTTCTTAAGCAGGAGTCATTAATGTGGATGCTATTAAAGGATATGATTTTTTCCCCTAAGAATGACTGGTAACCTAATCAGAATCTCATATACCCACTACATTTCATATACTTTATATGGCTACTGAGACAGGAATGAGTGCACCAATACATGTATGCACCACAAAATTAGATTATGACTTATCTGCTCTAATAAAAAGAACCATACATTAGTGCTTATTAGTTTTATCTTCACAAATGAGGCCTGCCTGGGGTTTTGCTAACAGTAAGTTCTATTAATTAGCATATCTCCCAGCTTGGTTAAGCAGGCACATGGTAGACTCATTGCCCCTTGACTCCATTTCTAATTCAGAGAGGAGGTTGCCTCAGATCCTGGAATCAGAAAACCATTGCCTTAGAGGCTGTTTTTTTTTCTTAAAAAAGAGGATTTTGATAGATTCAAAAGAATGTGCTTGTCTTTCTCATTAATTCATGTTTTCTGTCTACGACTGAAAAGATGCAATCACTGTAACATCGCACCTGTCAAAACCTTAGCAATCATGCTGTCAAGATGAGAAAGCCTATCTCTCCTAGGTGTGCACCGTGAGCAAGAAGCACCATTCACCACCCTGCTTCTCCCCAAATGACCCGGAACCATTGTGTACAGCCTTTGTATGTGAAGCTGACAGCTTTCAGGTTGTACGCAGTTGGAGCTTTACTCTTTCCCATGTTGAGAACTTGCATATCTCCACCTCCATAAGGAAGAGGCTTAGGGTCTGTTAGACACTGCATGCCCCCAGCTTCAACTTCAGCTCAGGATGATTGACCTCCTAAATGTGAGGATCAGTGCGAAGGACCTTATGATATCTTGGGTTTCAGATAAAACCAGTAATTCATGTATGTGGTTGATCTAAGATGCCCAGGCAGGCATTATTTCTATAGCTCCACTTTTCATAATGCAAATCATGCTATAATAGAACTGAATAATTAAGGGAAATAAATTTCATGATGATGATCAGTGTAGGTTATCACTTGAACATGCTTGGAAATTAATATTCTTGTTGAAGGAGGGGCTATGGTGGAGCTGTGACTTGATTCCTTTTGGGGGGGCAGTATATTGTGTTTTACAATATTGACTGTGAGTGTGAGACACAGGAAGAAGCCTGTGTTGAGGTGTGCCTGGAGGTACGGAAATAAAGGATGCTCACGGAGCTCTCAGCTCCTGTACTGAAAGACAGCAGCATGCAGTAGGGGTCCTTAGATCACATATTAGGGGATATAACTCCTGCTAGGAAAAGGAAGCTTCTATCATCAGATTGAGTCTGTATCTCATTTCTTTTTTGTCATTCATTTTAAAACATGGTATATTACACTTCTCCTATGCACCAAGCTCCAGGGACACACTGGTGAGCAAAATCTATTGCATCCAAATACAATTTTTGATAATGCATCCTACTTCAGACTTTATTTAGGGACAGGGGACTGTTTCAGGACCAGTTTTCTCATTACAACAGCAAATAGGCTGTTTTTCAAATTCTAAAGCTCCTTAGATGTACTCTAGATTGTCCTCCCTCCCCTCCCACTTTGGTCTTATTTTTTTCCTTCCTCTACCCCTAACTTCCTTTGAAACAAGCTTTTGAGATTGGATCCAGGGCCTTGTATATACTAGGAAAATGTTGTATCGTTGACCTATAACCCAGATCGTAATATAAGCAACTGGGAGGACAGGAATCTATACCCACACTGGTCTGGAGCCTTGAAAAGATCTAGGAAGAACCAGGTCTAGAAAGTTCAGCTCAAAGTATAGCAGACTATGAGAAAACGCTGAATTACATAGTGATGTGATGAACACAGGACTAGAGGTGTGCCCAAAGCCTTTCAGAGGCTAAGCCACATATCAGAGAAGTAGGGACATCTTGACAGAATCTCACTATCCCTAGTGAGATAATATCCAACTTGCAGGGTTGTTTTGGAACTTGAATGAGATATGTTATCTAGAATAATCAGCATACAGTAATCCTTTACACCTATTAGCTACCAAGATGATGAAAAATTATACTGTTGCTTATTTCTGGACTAAAGGAATTTGCTTTATAATTATCTTAACACCTTCAGAATATGGAAGATTTTTTTTATAACTCTTTCTTTAAAAAAAGAAGCCTACTTATCCAGTTTTCTTCTTCCATTCCAGACACTTGTCTGTCAGTATAACTAAATTAAAACAAAAGATTTAAGGTAGAAAGCGTAATTGGGGGGAATTGAGAAAAATGGAAATCAGAGCACCAGAGTTCTGCGTGTTCCTCTGCATAACTGCAGGAGCTGGGAATCATACAGGGAACCTGGCCAGAGGATGCAAATGTTTCTCTGATGAATGTCAATGTTGTATCTGAGGATGATAAGATGTGTCAGCAGGAGAGAAGAAGGCCAGGGGAAAAGAAATCATCATTCTCAGCATGCGACCTTTGGACAGAAAGGCAACAAGTGGATCTATAGGGATTTGTGGAAAGGTACTTAATATCATTTTCTTTTTTTTTTTTTTTTTTTGGTTTTTCGAGACAGGGTTTCTCTGTGTAGCTTTGCGCCTTTCCTGGAACTCGCTTTGGAGACCAGGCTGGCCTCGAACTCACAGAGATCCGCCTGCCTCTGCCTCCCAAGTGCTGGGATTAAAGGTGTGCGCCACCACCGCCCGGCTTAATATCATTTTCAAATGCAATGTATAAAGTAATACACTTTTAGGAGGGTAAATAGTCTAGAGATAGCGGTGCCCTTGGTAGATGTAAGTAGATACCATCTTTGGAAAGTATTCAGGGCATTCAAAAAATATTACCGTACTCTACTAAAGCTGTACGGCATTCAGTGTTCAATTTTTCTTAAAAGTTGAAGGTGGGTAAGAAGCAATATGTTACAGAAATTAAGGACACTGTTAAGCTTGTCACTAGCTGTATTAATTATTATTTGTTGCTGTGATGAAAGACCATAACCAGGCAACTTATAGCAATATGAGTCTATTTTGCCTTAACTATTCTAGAGGGAGTTTCTATAAGGTCAGGGCAGGCTTACAGCAGGCAGCTGGAGCAGGAAGCTGAGAGATCTCACATCTTCATCCACATGAGGGGGAAGTAGGGACAGCAAGTTAAAAGTGGGGTGAAGTTCTCCAAGCCCATGGACAGTGACATACTTGAACAAGACTTTACCTACTAAATGCCCCATTAACTTTGCCAATCAGTGCCACCAATGGCAGACCAAGTACTCAAATAACTTAGCCTATGGGGCATGTTGCTTATGCAGACTACTACACTAGCCACATGACTTTGAAACAGCAGCTTCAAAAGCAGTAGCAGTTGGGCCACAGGACTTTGGGAGGAAGGAATTGAATTTCTCTTATGGTAGTTATCAGTGCACAGCGTACCAGTACATTTTAGCTGTCGCCAAATTATCCCTTCACTTTTGAACACAGTGTGGAACAGTCATATGCTAAAGGCATCTTCAAATCATGCCCAGGTTTACTTTTCAGGCCTTTTTGAAGATGAGGAAGTTAAGTATGAGAGTATTTCCAAAGACTGCTTCAGTATAAGAAGCTCTTTGCTTGGGGCTGGGGAGATGGCTTACTTGGTAAAGGGCTTGCTGTGTTAGCATGAAGACCTGGATTTGGATTTCCAGTACCCCATCATGGTGGGAACAGTTATGGGAGGATCTGTGGGGTTTACTTGCCAGCCAGTCTAGCTGATCAATGAGCTCTAAGTCAGTTAAAGACCCTGTCTAAAAAAAAAATAAGGGGAGAGCAACTGAGAAAGATACCAAATGCCCATCTACCCTCTTACACAAAGTTCTGTTTTACAGCTGCTTGACTCTTTGCCAAAATTTGGGGACTGAGAGTGTTGCTTTTTCCATTATTTCTGCCATGCACCAAGTCAATTTTAAGTGTACAAGGTGGATCCCAGCCCTGTTGCTCATCTCAGTGATTGTGAAACCAATATTCCCTCTGTAACTTGGGAAATTTTCCTCCAAGGAGATCAAGCTGAACAGAAATGCATAGTAGTCACCAAGAATGGGCTTGACCTTGTGTCTGAACATAAGGAAACTTCACACTTATGCCAAATTTCAGCTGTAGCATGTTGGGACCTGTCATGTATACCTGTCATGTAGACCTGTCATGTAGACCTGCTGTTGCTGACCAACCGGAGCGGCAAGTCTGTGCTCCTTGACTTCAGGACATCTGCCAAACTCCTCAGGTGGTGGGGAGGTGTTTGTCAGGATGTGGAGACCTGGATAAGTTTTGTTGTTTTTATGTGAGTTTGTGTCTTGTAAGAGAGGATCGTCTAGAAGGAAGCAGCCAGATGTCCAGGAAGTAAAGGATGAATCCTAGTTGATATATTGAAAACTATTGATTTCTCAGGACTTTGTTATTTTAGATTGGTCTGGCCCTGTTTGCAAAATGCATTAAAACTTCCAATTCATCTTTCATCTGTCAATTAGCTGTTGCCTGCCTGCATTTGTTATTAGCTGTGCCATCATCCAGTTTTCACAAGGACATGGAATAAGTCCTAAGTGCTCTGTGGCATGGGCTGATGTGATGGGGGAGGTGGCCGGTGACATGGTGGTGCAGGTGTAGAGGTCATTTGTTCAGCCCTTACCCTGTGACATTTTAATCTATTCACATGCTGGTTTTGAATTGCTTGGTTTGACCCGACTGGGTGTTCGGAATCAGTTACTGATAATTTTTCCATTTGTTTTCTTGGTTCACTGAATGGACCAAATCGACCGACTGAACCACCGCAAGAAAACACTGTAGCAATTCCTTACCACTCAAATGGAAAGAGAAAAGGAGAAAGCCCAAGCCTCATTTTATCCACTAGTGAACCACGGGATTTAATTCTAACTTTATAGGCTTTAGTAAGATAATTTTAATGAGGAATGACTGGCGGAAATAGGTGAGCATGGTTTGTAAACTGTACAGCCTGGTACGGAAGCAAGGCATTAGCAACACCAATTTGCCACTCAGCTCTTCATCTTCACATTTCAGCTTCCTCTGCTTTATTGCCATGAAATACTGCAACATTATTCTAGAGCCTTCAGCACGCAGGCTGCATTCACTCCTGAGATGCAGTCCCACTTCCCTTTGGAGAAGTATGGTGTCGGCCATACTGTCTCAGCATTGGTACGGGAAACGGTTGATAAGAACCTTCTGAGGTGTTCCATGGTCTGTCAGTCAACGACAAACAGATCTAGTTGATTACTTCTCAGTGCCGAATGTTTACGTAGCATGAGCAAGGTGAGGCCCTGAGTTCACTCTCCAGGAGCCCTTCCCTTTAGTTTCAAAAGGAAGCTCTATGCTTCTTTTAAGCCAACAGTTTTAAAGATTAAAATTGTGATTAAAAACACATTTAGACTAATTTTGTGAACTGCAGTGAGTGCAGGCTCCTAATTTTATTGTGTGTGATAATTTTGCATCTTGTAACAACAGTATGTATAGGCAGGTAATGATCCGAGGCGCTTCTCCGCCTGGCATTGCCTTTAATTGGTTTGTGCAAATGGTACAAAATATTAAACTCCCATAAATTTCATTTATGTATACATTTAATCCCATAACCTTCCACCCCTTTTCCTCTCTACCCTCCAGTCAAAATTAACTGTCTTTTCCCTTCTTCTCAGTGAGAGACGCTGTCCCAAAAACAAGGTGGGTGACTTTTGAGGAGTGATACTGGAGGTTCTACTCTTGTGAATACTTGTATTTGCACATATAAATTTATACACACACACACACACACACACACACACACACACACACCCCATACACGAGTACAAGCTTATTTTTTTGTTCCTAAAATTGTTCAAACCCAGCCAACTTCCAAAGGAAATAGACTGTCTTTTCCTTTTCTTCATCAAGTAAAGCGTCACACTGAAGAATAAAGTCCTGCTGTGAGTTAATGTGGAAGTCCATAAAGACAGTATCTCTTTTGCAATTAGTGTCTGTGTAAGCAAGACTATGACAGTTGACTTCTTCATTTTGTAAAATAAAGGAGGCCCACGCTTGCCAACGTTTTTATGTAAGCATTGAGTGTAACAAAAAAAAAAAAAAATCTTAGTTCATTTTTTTCTTAAGGCCTCTGGCATCTTGTGTTGTTAATGTGAAGCAACATCTCAAGCTTTATCCTGCATGTGAATGACCAGGCGGATGGTGGTAGAAAAATGGTACCCCATGTGATAGGCTGACTCATGGTCCAAAGACAGCCAGGTATTTATGTTTTGAACCCGTGAATGTTTCCCCATATGATAAAACTCATGGACCTCATGGACATTCTAAATTCAGAATCTTGAGATGGAGACTCATGCTGGGTCATTGAGGTAGGCCTTAGGAATCACAAGTGTTTTTTTGTGGTGCATTCTCATGCATGCAGAGGCCAGCAGAGGATGTGATGGCTAATTCTGGTTGCCAGTTTGACACACTTAGAGGAAGAAGGACCTCAGTTGAAGAATTAGCTCCATAAGATTGTTCTGTGGGAATGTCTGTGGGGGACTGTCTTGATTACTAATTGATGTGGGAGACTCTATTGTAGGTGGCACTATCCCTAGGCAAGTGAACTTGAGCTGTATAATAAGAGCTCACAGAGTCTGGATTGACGGCTAGGGAGCCTGCATGGGACTGACCTACGTACATGTGACAGTTGTGTAGCTTGGTCTACTTGTGGGATTCCTAACAGTGGGAGCAGGGGCTGTCCTTAATGCTTTGGCTGGATTTTGGGAACCTATTCCTCATCCTGGATTGTCTTAATACGGGGGAGGTGCTTAGTCCTACCACAACGTGATACGCCATGTTTTGTTGATATGCATGGGAGGCCTGCCCTTTTCTGAACAGAAACAGAGGAGTGGATGGGGGGCAGAGGGAAGGGAAGGTGGGGGGGGAGGGACTAGGGGGAGAAAAGGGAGGGGAAACTGTGGTTTGGATATAAAATAAATAAAGTTAATAAAAAAAAGAAAAGTAGGTGAAATTCAGCTTGGAAGCAAGCAAGCCAGTGAATAGATGAATAGCTTTCCTCCATGGTTTCTGCTTCAGTTCCTGCCTCCAGATTTCTGCTTGAGTTACTAGTATGACTTCTTTCAAGGATGAACATGGAGCTGTAAGCTTCATAATCCCTTTTCTCCCCCAAGCTGCTTTTGGTCACCATGTTTATCACATCAACAGAGCAAAAGAAAGGAGAGACGTCCTGGTCTGTCACTGTTTACTATTCCCTTGACACAGGATCTCTCACGGAACCTGGAGTTAGGCTCACAGCCAGTAAGCCTGGTAACTCTTTTGTCTCTGTTTCCCATGATTCTTGAGTTACAGATACAGTTAGCTTCTGTATGGGTGCTAGGGATTTGAACTTAGGTCTTCAGACTTGTGTGCCAAGCACCCTTATCCACTAACTCATCTCTCTAGGCTTCCTTTAATATTTCATTTGAGGTTGGTCTGCTAGTGATGGATTCTGTATTCTTATTTGTCTTGGAAAGTATTTTTATTTTTAAAGGATATCTTTGCTGATTATAGAATCCTAGGTTTGGATTTTCTTACTGCATCTGAACATTTTAAATATTTTACTCTCTCCTTGAGTTATTTCAAATGAGAAATGTCTTATAATTTTTGTCCTTTTCTGCTACAGTTGTTTCATTTTTCTTGTTTTCCTTAAAAATTTCCCTTTGTCATTTTTTTCACATTTTAAATACAGCCCACTGAAGTTTGTTTGGGGCATGTATCTTGCTTTAAGAACAATTTTCTTGCCGGGTGGCGGTGGCACATGCCTTTAATCCCAGCACTCGGGAGGCAGAGCCAGGTAGATCTCTGTGAGTTCGAGGCTATCCCGGTCTACAGAGCGAGATCCAGCACAGGCACCAAAACTACATAGAAACCCAGTCTCGAAAAATCAAAAAAAAAA
The DNA here is from genome assembly GCF_949786415.1 of Peromyscus eremicus. Lineage (NCBI taxonomy): Eukaryota > Metazoa > Chordata > Mammalia > Rodentia > Cricetidae > Peromyscus > Peromyscus eremicus. The sequence continues at coordinate 17,998,845 of NC_081437.1, read as the reverse complement.
AAAAAAAAAAAAAAAGAACAATTTTCTTTTGTTTGCATTTGGCATCTTTGTGATGTTAGGCTCTGTTATTAGTTTGAGAAAGCTCACTTTTCTTATTACTTTAAACATTTCTTCTATCCTTTCTTCACCTTTTGTGGTTCTCTGTGCCGTTCCTTTTGATATTGTTCTGTGGGTCGTGGATGCTTTGTTTAGTTTTTCCTTCCTTTCCTTTTCTTTTCTCCTTTCTGCTTTGAAATTGTCCACTTATATGTCTTCAGGCTTGGGTTGGTTTCTTGGCTGTGTTGACTTTAATGAAGACCGCATCAAAGTCATTCTTCGTTTCTTTCATCACACACACACACACACACACACACACACACACACACACACACACTATTTCTAGTGTTTAGTTTGTTGGAGGGTTCCATTGTTCCTTTGAAATGACCACTCTTGTCTGTCATCTTCCTTTCCACTACGTCCTGTTACATTTTAAACATAGATATTATGAATTCCATGAAGTACCCACGGATAGTTCTAATTTTTGTATCCTACTCAAATCTGGTTTTGATTGTTGCTTTTTCAGTATGTCTTTCCTGTTTTTGTCATGCTCTGTATCTTTAGGTTGAAAGCTGGATGCTTGTGTGGCTAATAGCCACTGAAGAAAGAAGGCCATTGGCATGATGGTCTTTGATAACATGACCTGCAGTTGGAATGATTTTTGTTTTTACTGTGATTGCTAACATCAGAGCCTTCAAGTGCTGCTAATACACTCATGTTTTTCTCTGGCTTTGGCTTTGGGCATTTCTGTATATTTCTTGAAAGAAATGATGTGTGTGTGTGTGTGTGTGTGTGTGTGTGTGTGTGTGTGTGTGTTGCAGTATATAGCTTAATACACCATTGCTTTTCTGGGGCTTGCTTGTGTAGTCATGATTTCTATGGGAGAGGAGGCATATTTTAATTGCTCACATATGTCTGAGTTTTGGTGGGCTTGTATCTTGAGGAATTGCTTTCACAAATGTTTGTGTTCCTTCTACAAGTCACATCATTTTATTCCTCTTCACGGCTCCTTCTATTTCCTCACTGACGTGCTCCATATATGTTTGCTCGAGGATTTATTCTCTAGAGGTTATAGATCTCCCACTCCTAGGATAGTTGGGAGGCAGAAGTAGTCGGAGTAAAGAAAACTCCCCTCCTCCTGCCAGAATACCATTTCAGCATCATCCTCTAGTCAAGTTGTTCCAGGGAGGTAAGTCTTTGTTGAGAGCTGGTGGGGGTGATGCCTTAGGGTGGGAGGCCAGAGAACGGGGGAGGAGAGAAGAATCTATATAATGTGAGTGGTTGAAAAGGAGATGCCTCTGGTGAGGAGGCATCAGGAAGGAAGTCATCAAGAATTACTGACCTGTCTCAACCTAAGGTACTGGGGAATGTTGTAGGCCCAGGAAAAGGATGATAGAAAGGGAGACTCACCAAAGTTGGAGAACACTGCCTCTATCCTACTGGGGGATGCATGCCATAGAAATTGTATCATACTGTCACTGGCAAGGGAAGTTCACTTACAGATTTCTTAACCCTTAGTCATACTAGCAAGGGGTTTATTTTCCATCTTCTTGTCCTGCATATTCCAAGAGAATGTATGTTTTGTTTATCATTTGTTTTCAAAGCTATAAATATAACAAAAGAATGCAATAATTCAGATTGCTGGCCCTGCAATTCCACAGTGGTTACTACTTGGCAAGTTAATACATTATTTAATCTTCATTTCTTTATCTTTAAATTTGGATACTGTGAGTCTCATGAAGAAAATCCATTCATGATCTAAAGTGAATGGTTTTATTTCTGGTTCTTAAAAGAAATATCAGTTTATGTGACTGAATTTATCATAGTAATGAGAACTAATTAATAGCTACATATTATATGTACATAAACATACACACATGTATGTTTACATATACATAAATAAACATATGTGTGTGCATATTTTAAGCACACATATGTTTTCTGGGAAAAAAATCTGAAAAGATATGCCAAAATTTATGCTGTTTATCACAGTAAAATTAACATGGAAAATGGGGAGCACAATAAAGAATTATGAATCAATTTGATGCACTAATTTTGTCATATTTTTATATTTTATTCATTGCTGTATTGTGGAAAATACTAGAAAATAATATTGCAAAAATATTTTGAGTGCTTGCTTTATATGCACCTGAGCAAGAGATTTCAAGTCAATGAATTCATAAAACATGTGCCTATCCAATGGCAGCAGTGCTGTGGATATCACTCTGTATAAATAAACACTGATTGGCCAGTAGCCAGACAGGAAGTATAGGTGGGACAAACAGAGAGGAGAATTGAGGGAACAGGAAGGCAGAGGGGGAGACTGCTGGAGCCGCTACCAGGACAAGGAAGATGTAAGGTACCAGTAAGCCACAAGCCACATGGCAAAGTATAGATTAATAGAAATGGACTGAATATAAGAGTGAGAGCTAGACAATGATAGGTCTGAGCTAATGGCCAAGCAGTTTAAATAATGTAAGAGTCTGTGTGTTTATTTTATAAGTGGGCTAAGGGACTGCTGGGGCTTGGCGGGACCCAGAGGAAAAACTCCAGCTACACAGCAGCTTTTAATAGAAGACACACAGATACAGGACCAGTAGACCAACAATGGAAGAGAGTTCTTTGAGAAAATGTGTTTATTTTATTTTATTATTATTACTCTGTATATGTGTGTGTGTGTGTGTGTGTGTGTGTGTGTGTGTGTGTGCAAATGAGTGAGGTCAAATTCTCCATAACAAAATAATTTCCCATAAATCATGGGAAGGTGGTGGCCAAAGGGTATAGGGTTTATGTCAGACAAGGGAAGTAAGTTTAAGAGCTCTGTTGTACATGACATGATGATTAATGACAATGAATTGTGTAACTTCAAAACTACACAAGCTTTCAATGTTTTAAGTGCTTACTTTTCCTTCCCCCTTAATTCCTTTCCCCTTTCTTTCATCTCCCCCCACCCCCACCCCCGATCTCCAATAACCCAGGTTAGCTCAAATTTCCTATGTAGCCAAGGATAACCTTGAACTCCTTATCCTCCTGCTACCACTCCCCACATGCTGAGATTACAGGAGTGTACCACCACACTTGTTTCAATATTTTAAGTGTTTTCACTAACAAAAATAATTATTACATTATGAGGTAATGTATGAGTTAAGTAGCTCAAGGTAGCTGGCCCATAAAACTTGCTGTATACCATAAATATCTGTAACTTTGGGTTTTTTGATTTAAAAATATATACATAAACAAAGAGCATGCACAACAAACATGAAGGACTGTTTGTGTGCTATTGGAAGCTTCAGCAACCAGACAGTAAGAGCAACATCATGTATTTTTGCATGCTGTCAAACTCTTGATTGGAGATCACTATCAAGAAGATGCTGTGAAGACTTCTACAGGGCAGAGAACACAATTCTTCATTATATCAGGGCACAGACCCTTTATTTGACTGGACATCTGCAAATTCAAGCCTTTTGGGGAAAAGTGAAATAACCAGTTAGCACCCTCCTCTCTTCTTGGAGGCTGTTTAGCAAGTGAGCACAGCTGATCTAGCTGTTCTCTTTGGCTGCACAATCAGGATTGAGGTCTAAACACTCATCATTCCCCTGTAAGCCTCTCCCAGGCTCTCAGGGTCTTTGCATGTACCACCGGGACCAGACACAATATAATCTTGATGAGCACTTGGAATTCGGCTTGTATAGAGGGGGCCTAAGTTATATCAAAACAGGTTTTCTGATGTAGTGGTGATGAGCTGAGGCATTGAAGCTCAACTGTTACTACTTGTCAGTTTACATTCCTCAATTCGGAATCAGCCATGAGCTCGAGCACTGGATGTGATGATCCCGGTCATTATCAGTCCATATTTTTTGAAAGGGTTGTGTTTTTGAGAGACTAAAGTGTCAGGGCTGTGTTGAAGATATACTTTTGATTTTTAAAAATCTACCTTATAGACATTCCTGGGGAGCAGCAGCAAGCTACTTTGGCCAGACAAGCAGGTAGGCTAATTATAGATCTTTACCTCTCCCTCTGTTCCTCCAAGTTCAATTCCCCACTCTCATCCCTGCTTTTATAACAGACCACCAGCTGCTTCTCTGCACCCACCTCCAATAGATTATTTTAGACCAGCTCCTCCAACCTTCCTTCCTCCCACTTCTCACTTTATCCTGGCCCCCAACTCCAGCAGGCATTCCCTGGGAACCTGCAGGTTAACGGCAGATCTTCATCTACACCTCCTTTCTTCCAAATCCACCCCCTAGCCTCATCTCTAGCTCCATAGCAGAACACTGGCCTTGTAGGCTAGCTGCAGATCACCACCTCTCCCTTCTCTCTTCCAAACCTAATCCCCCAGTTTCAGCCCGAGTCTGTAGCCTATGAAGCCTTGACTCCCTCCCTTGCCGACCTTCATGGGATCACACAGCTCTTCCCAATAAGCTTTTCTCCCCCTCCCCCCATTCCTCATTTTATCCCAGCCTGGAACCCCAGTAGGCATTCTCTGGGCCACTTTTGCCAGGGAAGCAGGTAGCCAAACTTTGGACCTTCACCTTTTCCTCCTTTCCTCCAAATCCAACCCCCGAGTCTCAGCCCCAGTTCTGTAGCAGACCACCTGCCATGCACCGCCCCCCCCCCCCCAGCTCGTAGATCTCCTCCAACCATAGCCCCCATCCAACTGTCCTCCCTATTCATCTTGTTATCCCGGCCACTTCTCCATCAGACACTCTCTGGGAACCTTCGAGTCAAGCCTGCCAGAGAAGCAAGTAGGCCAGCGAAGTGAGTAGGTGAGCTTCAAATCTTCACTCTCCCTCCTCTCCTCCATATCAATCCCCCAGTCTCATCCCTAGCTTTATAGCAGTCTACCTGCTGTGGCCTCTCCTTGTTCTCTGTCCCCATCCCCAGGGTACTGAGCAGATCCTCTTGGAATAGCCTGCTTTCCTCTCTCCTGTCCACCCAACAGCTCCCACTCCTAGCCCGTCTCCCATCCTAAGTGTCAGCTCCCAATACCCAGAAACACATTTTACCCAGAACCCCCAGTGACCACACCTATCAGGACCCCCCCCCAAAAAAAAAAATAACTAACAGGGAACAAACAGCCACCCAAATCTCCTAAGAACTAGAGAGGGCAATAAAAACCAATGAACAAAGCATCTACCCAACAAAAATAAGACTAGATGTCAGCGCCTAGAATTACAACCTTTCTAATCCCAGATGCCTAGATGCCAGCATAAAAACACAATCAATAACAGCCAGAACAAGATGTCTCCATTAGAGTCCAGCAACCCTACCACAGCAGGCCCTGAGAAGCACAAAACAAAGACCTTCAAATCTCCTTTATGAATATGACAGAGGTCCTTAAAGAGGAAATAAATAAATCCCTTAAAAAATCTATGAAAACACAAACAGTGGAAGAAAGCAAATAAAATTGTTCAAGATCTGAAAGTGGAACTAGAATCAATAAAAAAATAACAAAGTGAGGGAAATCTGGAGATGAAAAATTTAGGAACTCGAACAGGAAAGCTTCAACAAAAGAATACAAGAAATGGAAGAGATAATTCCAGACACTGAAGACACAATAGAAGAAATGGATACCTCGGTCAGATAAAATGTTAAATCTAAAAACAAACTTGGCATAAAACATTCAGGAAATCTGAAACACCATGAAAGGACCAAATATAAAAATAATAGGAATAGAAGAATAAGAAACACAGGCAAAAGGTACAGAAAATATTTTTAATAAAATTATGAAAAAAAAATTTCCCTAACCTAAACAGGGATATGCCTATCAAGGTACAAAAAGCATACAGAACACCATATAGACTGGATCAGAAAAGATATTCCCCTTGTCACATAGTAGTAAAAATGTTAAATGTACAGAACAAAGAAAGAATATGAAAAGCTGCAAGGGAAAAGGATCAAGTAAGATATAAAGCAGACCTATTAGAATAACACCTGATTTCTCAGTGCAGAACTATAAAAGCCAGAAGGGCCTGGACAGATGCTCTACAAACTTTAAGAGATCACAGATGCCAGCCCAGACTACTATACCCAGCAAAACTTTCAATCACAATAGATGGAGATATTTAGACATTCCACGACATAACCAGGGAAATGCAAATCAAAATTACTTTGAGATTTAATCTTACACCTGTCAGAATGTCTAAGAGCAATAAGATAAGTGACAATTCTCATGCTGTCAAGGATGTGGAGTAAGGGGAACACTCATCCATTGCTGTGGGAGTGCAAATTTGTATAGGCAGTATAGAATTCAGTGTGGTGGTTCCTCAGGAGGATGGGAATTGATCTATCTCAAGATCCAGCTATACTATCTTGTGCATATACCCAATGGACATTTCATCCTACCATTAAAACATTTAGTGACCATGTTCATAGGTGCTCTATTCATAATAGCTAGAAACTAGAAACAACCTAGATGTCTCTCAATAGAAGAATGGACAAAAAAGTGTTACATTTACACAATGAAGTTGTTAAAAAAAATGGATGGAAGTAGAAAAAAATCATCCTGAGTTAGGTAACCTAGACCCAAAAAGGCAAATATAGTGTATATTTGCTTATATGTAGATATTAGCTGTTAAGTCAATGATAACCAAGCTACAATCTTGTAGAACCATAGAGGTTAGGTATAGAGTAAGGGACTAGAGGTAACAGATAGATCTCCCCAGGAAAGGAAAATAGAATAGATATTTATGAATGAATGGGGGGTGGGGGTCTGAAATGGGAGGATCAAGTGGAGAGAGGGAGAGAAGGATCAGGAGGGAATATGGGGAGAAACAGCTAAAATTAAGAGTCATTTGAGGGGTAATATGGAAACCTAGTAAGTAGAAGCTTCTTAAAATATATACATATATGAAGTCAAGATAGAGTTCCAATTGGACATCTTTTGTCACCAAATGAAGCTTCTAATCCTGGGACTGGGTTATAGTTAATTGAGTTGTTGGTCAATAGGGTCACATGGGAACCCCTAAATAACCCTGGCTGTTGCTGGGACTATAGGTTGCTCTCCACAAACTAACACTAGGCCCCATTGCTGGAGAAGACATGTACATAATTCATTGAACATGGAGAAGTGGACCTGGTGTCTATATAGAAGCTTCACTCCTACGGACTGTCATCCTTTATACAGGAAGGCACTTTGCATGTTACCAAAGGAAAACATATGCATCAAGCTAGCCACAAACCCTTTGATTTACAATCATGTTCAGCCTGCAAGATATGCTAGTGGAATGGTGGTACAAAGCTTTTTGGAGTAACCAGTCAATATTTCATTTGTTTTAAGGCCTAGTCTACAATATGGAACCTATACTCAACACTGCTTGGGTGACCAAGAACTTGATAGCCTGGATAGCCCAGCAACCTAGAGTAAAGCCAAATACTACTGTTCTAAAATAAAAACCAAAACAAAAAGTAGCAATAAATGACTCCGAATGACATTCTGCTATACTTATAGATCAATGCCTTGCTCAGTCATCATCAGAGAAGCTTCCTCCTGCAGTAGATGAGAACAAATACAGAGACATATAACCAGCTATTATGCAGATAGTGAGAGACCTTGGAACACTCAGCCCTAAATGTGATGTCTCTGTCACATTCCTACCATCAGAGCTTAGGGAGCCCATGAAAGAAGAGGCAGAAAGAGTATACGAGCCAGAGGGGATGGAGAACATTAAGAAAAAAACAAGGCCTTCTACATCAGCAAGATGGACATACACATGAGCTCACAGAGACTGCGCATGCACAGGTCTGTACCAGGTGGGGTTGCAGAGCTGAGAGGAGAAGTGGATGCATGCTCCCATCCCCATCCCAGAAGCTTCTATCTCTAACCGATAACCTCTTGCAAATGAAAATTCAGTGTTCCCAATGGGAGGCTTCCTGGGAAAACAAACCCCTATTAAATATAGGCTATATTCCCTGCAGTAGATGGCTATCAGGAAATGAATTCTAGGGCATCTTCGAGGTTCCTTAACTCAAAATATCATGTCAGAGCTTTTTCCCTTTTTAAATTTTTTCTTATTATTTTAAAATTTTATTTTATTTGTATATACTTATATACTTTTTCTTCTCTTTTTTTTTCACCCTATAGGTCCTTTGTGTATACATTATGGTTTCCAGTTCAGTGTTGTTATGGGAACAAGTGGGTCTCTCTTTCTTGTGACTTCTCTCAGGCTCTTTCCCTTCTGTTTGCTTGTTTTGTTCTGGCCCACTGTATTAGTTTTTGTTTTATCTTACCATATTATATTTGGCTTTATTATTATCCTTTAGAAGCCTATTTGTTTTCTAACGAGAGTCAGAAAGGGGCTGGATCTGGATGAGAGGGGAGGTGAAGGGGAACTGGGAAGAGTAGAGGGAGAGGAAACTGTAATCAGGATATATTATGTGAGAAAAAAAATTCTGTTTTGAATAAAAGGAAAAAAGTCTACATTATACTCCTTGACTTCTGGATGCTTACTTGTGAGAATGTAACCAGTTGTCAGGTAGAACAGCCAGGCTCAGGCAGGAAGCATTCCTCATTACCGGCTCCATATCCAAGCATAAACAGTTTGCATGTTCGCACTTCAGTATGCGACCTTGAGCCTACCTGCATTAACATTCATGGCTAGTCTGCAATACTTGCCAATTATAATGCCGGAAATCAGTAGAAGAAATGGCAAGAGCAGGTTACTGCTCTTTGCAAGTTCACAGTTTAACTAAGACCTTCCTTCTCTGGTGGTGGCAGGTTAGTTAATGATGGTTGAACTAACTGCTACAAAATCAAACACTTTGACCGTTCTAGTACAGTTTATCTCTAGGAAGATCCGTTTGAGTATGTGAATTCGTATGTGCTGCCTTGCTCCATAGGCAGACTCCCCAAATTAGAACTTTGCAGGCAGATTCTGCCATAGACTCACTCCTATCACGGGCGGTTGCTAATATTTACTTGATCCGTGTATTTATTGAGTGCTTAGATGGTGGGCACTCTTCAGCCAGCTGAGAATATGGCAGTATTAAAGGATGAGAAGTTCATGGGGGAAGACAAGGGGAGGCAAGCAGAGAAATAAAGTTGTAATACAAGATTAATGTACTGAGGCAAATAGGGAACTAGAGATGGGCAGGGGGAATACAAATGGAGTAATCCTCATTTTCTGGTGAGGGAAGGCCTCTTTGGTATGATGACATATAAACTAAAAGTTGACAGGTGAGAAGGGGTTTGTGAGGGAAAGGTTTTGGAGCTCAAGAGTCCAGGCAAAGGAGTAGTAACCGTCAAGGTTATGAAGGAGAAGTTCCATTGAGGAAACCCATGGGAGGCCCGTGGGTATGGGAAGGAGTGCAATTCTCCATCTCCCCCTCCGTGAGTGTCTTCCTAAGAGGCAGATGGAGGCAACCCATTCTGTGGAGCAGTCAGTTAAAAACCTGCTTTTGAAAAATACGCCAGCAAGTCAGAATCGGTTCGCAACTAAAAAGAAAAAAAGAACCCCAAACACCTCTTTCAAGTTTTGTTGACTTTCACAGAAGCTCGGCCTTGTACAGTTGCCCTTCTCGGGTCTCTGCTGTTGAGATAACAATATATGATGACAGTCTATGCAGAAGTGATATGCAGAGAGTCCTCTTTACTCTTATTCTTCCCTCCTGGAACCAACCCTTGTCCCCTTCCAAAGAGGGAGTGGTTCTACATTTCCTGCCCATGGGCAAGGCATTCCTTTCTCCACTCAAATCTAGCCTGTTCCAGTTATACATTCCGGGTACTATTTTTTAGCTTGTGAACTCTTCTGGTTAGCTGAATTTTAAAGCCACAGTGGGAAAGGAATCTGGAGTTGGCAGTCATTTGCTGCTAGCCTGAGGTCATTGCTGGGAGCCAAGCTTGGTCACTGGGGGCTAACTTGAGAGGGCTGTGCTGTCCCTCTCTGCCAGCTCTTCTGTCTCCATGCTCTAATTGCACCTGTTGGAGGACATCTGGTGTGGTTGGAGGACAGCGGAAGCTTTCTCAAGTAGCATGTGTTCCCAGAGATGTTGATGGCTCCGACATCACAGTGGAGGAGGCACTACATGAATGAAAGAACCAGAGACACATGATAGGAAATATGAAGATCAAAATCAAGGAATGGGGATGTAATTTTTTTTTTCCCAAAAGGATCTTTAGAAGGGAATGCTGTCAAGGATAGCAGATTTGGAGGGGGTGATTAATTAATATGAAAAAATAAGCAGTGAACAGTGAGATCACAGACAGTCAAGGCCAGGCTCACTTGGGCCTGCTCACGGATGTGTCCATGAGCCAACACCCCTTCTCTCTGATGTTTGTGTACCTTCCGGGAAGTGGGTTGCTTGTGTACCCGGTGACAGTTTTCGGCAGGCATCCCTGGTTCGCTGAAGCAGTAAAGCATCAGCTGATGGTCATTTGATGAGGACCTTCTTCATAAAACTCCGTATGTCATTCTCTAGCCTATAGGGTCAAATACCAACCAATGAGAACACCCTCCGAACTCCATCAGTCCTGAGGCATGTCTTCATATCCTCCTCATCCTATTCCATGTTCCTTTTTGTTTTATTCCCCTTCTGGTACCATGTATCCCCCCTGTGTACAATGCTTCCTTTGGCAGCAAGTGTCTAAAGTACAATAAATAGAGCTACAAATGAAGTCAGTTATGTATGTTAGCTATGTGTAACGCTGCATTAAAATGATATTGAAAATGGCGACATACAACAGACTGAACTTGCGAAATGATAATACGTATATTTTATTAACATATCTAAGAGCTAGTGATGAGCTTTACTAGTCCCATGCTAGTGAAGCATTGTAAACAGATAGTGAGGAATCTAGGTGAATTAAAATATGATAGGAAAATACCCGATTTCTCTTTGGGACAAACATGCATGTCACTAACAATTGACAGAAATTTAGCACATCATTTGTGACTAAGCAAATTTTCCAGAAAACACAACTGTAACAGCCTGGATTTATAAGTAGAAAGTACTACTGATTTAACTATGTGATTCTTTTGGCTTATTTACAAATAATATTCTAAATCTCTGTTTGTTGACAATAAAAACAAAGACATTTTTTTATCCATCAAGACCATAGGCTACCTCAATTCTGTCCACCATTATCAGCCTCTAGCTAGAACGTAAGGATCTGCAGTTGGAGATCTCCCTGAAAGAGGGAGGTCAGGTGACCAGCCTATGCATCCCCAATTGGTGAGACATACTCTGGTTCAAGGCTTCATTTGTGAATTTAAAGGATCCTTGAGGAAATAGTAAAGTTTGCATGATACTGGGAGCTTAATGCATTCTGGGAGTGGACTGGCTAATCACTAGCGCATTGGGTATCAGAACAACCTGCGCCAGAGCCTGCTTCCCCAGTAACCCACAAGCCTGGACTTAGCAGAGACCCCTTGCAGGGTAACCATGGGTTTCTGTAATTCCTACATATCACATGGTAATGGACGGCAGCAGGGTGGCTCTGATTGCAGCCTCTCAGACCAGGTGAATACTTTCCACATATCAAGCAGTTTCTTTAAGATGAAGTAAAATTGATTTTCTTTGCTGCCTGTTGGGATAATTCTTGTTCAGAGCCAGATTTCATCTGTAAATATCAGGTCATGGAAATACACATGCTATTTGAGGGTAAGAAGCAGCAGATACTCCCCCTGCCAGGGTGTCATTATATATATAGCTGAGGCTGGCCTAGTGTTTTTGATCCTCCTGCCTCAGCCTTCCAAATCCTAAGACTGCAGGTGTGGACCATATCTGTTCATATCTACTTAGATGTGGGTAGAGATTTAGGGAGGCTTCTTGCCTCTGGCATGAGAACACATTTGGCGGGCACCAAGGCATGTGGGTCTCACTAGAGAGTACCTGAGCCAAGGGACAGGCTGGATCAAGGTTACAGAGTAGCTCACAGGAGAGAATCCAGGACAGTTTTCCTGTGACCCTGCCAACAGCTTCTTAGGAAGAAGAGTAAAATGAAACTTCCTCAAGGTGAGAGAGTATCCCCAAGGGTCTTCCCCTCAGTGGAGGACCTGTTCTCTTCTGCATCACACTCTTGCCTTCTAGGTCCCTTGATCCCAACCTCCAGCTTAGTCACCTGCAAGCCTTGGCTCTTTCTGGTCCCATTGATGAGAATGCTCCTTCCTCATGGAGATGTTCACCTCTCTCATGACCTAGACATCCACCTGAGTTTCCTTAGAGAGTTGCTCAACTGTCACTCCTGGGAAAGCATTCTTACAACTGCGGTTCACTTCCAGCTTCTTCCTCAGGATCCTTGGTGAGGAGGGAGGGAGCCAAAATGAGTGAGCAGGGTCTCAGGGCTTGTGAGTCGGTGGAGACAGCTCTTTGGGGAGATGGTGAAATGTTACAATTCCCCTTTATCCCAGGAAGAAAGGGGAATATAAAGGCTTTTTTATCCATCAAGGTCACAGCCACTTCAATTCTGTCCACCATTATCAGCCTCTAGCTAGAACTTAAGGATCTACAGTTGGAGATCTCCCGGAGAGAGGGAGGTCAGGTGATCATCCTGTGCATCCCCAATTGGTGAGACATACTCTGGTTCTAGGCTTCATTTGTGAATTTAAAGGATCCTTGAGGAAATAGTAAAGTTTGCATGATACTGAAAGCTTACCCTGCAAGGGGTCTCTGCTAGGATAGGGGCAGGGCCATCACCTAATTTGCATTAGGAGGCACACACCTACTGTAAGGCTCCTAGTATGTGCAACAAGGGAGCCTTCTAGTAGGGATCTATGTTAGGGTTCAAGCTAAAGATAAGTCAGGCATCTGGTTTAGAGACAGCTGTCAGATAAAGTCAGTCCTCTAGGCCCAGGGACATCCTCCAGAAAAGGGTAGGTAGAGAGCAGGAAGCTTTGCTGGGGAGGGAGGGAACTTCCCTATTGCCCAGCTTAGAGAGAAAGCTGCTAAGCTATGGCAGACTGCGACCTCTTCCAGCCAGCAAAAAAATCTCCCAACATATGACCACCTTTTTATTTATCATCTTAAGATGTATTTTAAATTTTGATTTGACACAGCCACTACATGTACTTAGTGAACGCATATGTATATTTGCATACAGTGTGTAATGATCCAATCAAGGCAACTGTCATGTCTACCACTGCAGACATTGGATGGGTTAGTTTTGTGATAGAATACCTGAGAGAAGAAATTGAAGAGAAGGGTTTACTCTGGTTCATAGTCTGAGAAGGAACCATCTATGATAGCAGGAAAGGCATGGAAGAGTCCATGGTGGCTACAGCATGCATCTGAGACTTGTTTCTTACCTTCCAAGGAAGGAAGTAGAGACCTCAGGCCAAAAATAGGGCTGAACCCTTTAAAACAATAACAGAAAGTATAATAAATGCACACACTAGTGACAGTCATTCATTATGGTTACCAAGTGTTTTTCCTGTAGTAATTGTGTAAATTATACATTTATGTGACTGGTATCTCAGTACATATCTTTGCTCCAGAGTCACTACAGTCACAATGCAATGCTGTCCTGTCCTGTGATGTGACAGCTACACCCGTCACTCTCAATAAACTTGGAATGGTCCACTCAGCAGGAAATGCCATTTCTGGAATGTTCACACGGGCTAACTGTGAGCAGCATGTTTTTCAGGAGACAGAAGTCTTGAGTATGTGTTTGGACTGGATCATCTTTTTTTTTTTTTTTTTTTTTTGGGCCACTTTCAACTATAAAAGTTATGATTCAGTGATTTCATGAAATGCTGTTTAAGACAAGAGTGCTGTGGACACAAAGGCACCATTGTTAGCTCCAAGTTTTGAAGTGATGTTATAATCTCTGCTCATCTTCAGTTTTGTTATTCATTTGAGCTTGGTGAATTTTCCCACCAGCTCCCCGTTTTGTATTATCACAATATCTAACAGCTCTAATCAGCCAATTTGTCTTGACAGAAATTACATGCATGGCCGTCCCTATTCACCGCATGGTCGTGTTCTTTAGAGTCTCCATCCAGCCATAACCTCCCTCTCCTGGAATACCCGATATGTATATTCAGACCCAGTGTTTTGGTTCTGCCAAAGGCTCCCTTATCTGTTTTCCGCAAGCGTAACTCACTTTAATGCTTATTGTCTGAGAGCATTGTTTTTAATCATCTCAATTCATGTGGAACGCATGTAGCTCCATTCAAGATGCAGAATGAACCAGCGTTATTTAATGGAATCTTTAAATAGATTGTTAGAAGCAATTTTATTTCCTCCTGTAATTTAGTCCCATGCTCCTATTTCATCGAGAATGATATTTCCTTTTACCTGGCCTTGTCGAACTTGATCGTGAGCAAGGGTGTACATTAATAAGATAAAGTCCTTAGTCAAGATTAGAATCGTATATGAAGCTCAGATTTTGGTCTGCCTTGAAATTATCTGGAACACTATTCATATGTTCAGTTTGAAATTGGTCACACTGTTCTATTTTGGGTGGAACTCTCAGCAGTCACCCGTTCAGACTCTTGAGGTTTCTAATGATCCGTTGTGACATATTTATAGTGTGCACATCTCCTGTAGGTTGGTATTTGGATTTTGTTTTGGGAGGTGAAGTAGAAGTTTCTAAGTAGCCATCTTAAGTAACATCTCCCAGGGGACTACACAGTAGCTGGGGGCCAGCTAGACTCGAGGGCTGTTGTATTGTTATATGGATAGTCCCCCAAAGCAGAAAGCAAGCTTCAGTGCTTTAGAAAACAAAACAAGATAACACCAACAATGACTGCCAACAACAACAGAAACCAGTTGCTGTCTAGGCAAAGGAATTCTGAAAGTGCAGATATCTTTGGCGGGGGTGGGGGAGTGTTTCTATTTGGAAATGCAAGGTGTTTATTTGAAAAGTGTTGTCGTCTGCTCCTAAAAGCTTTTATTTTGTTTTGCCTGGTTCAGCTAACATCAGAGGGCATCGGGATCTGCATAGATCTCAGCATATGTGGGAGACCTCTTCCTCATGTAGGTACTCCCATGTGGACTTCTAGACAGTCTGCTTAACATTACACGCTTCGACTCACATGCAGGAAGATTAGATTTTTGCTGACTTCTTTTGGATCACTCAAAATTTGGAGGCAAAGGTTTAAAACGGAAAACATAATCAAAAGAGGAGATGAAATAATTTTGGAATTATCCATTCCTAAGTCCCATGTTTCTTTGCCTTCTCCATTAGCTTGAGTAATTTATTTAGCATTATAAATAGGGATTTTATAGATAAGAGCATGAGTACTTAATTATAAAACTTAGTAAGAAGTAACTGCCTTTTTCTCAGATATTCAATTTTCCCATTTACTCACAGAAACAGCAAGCCAAACACAGGCATACATTTAGCTCTGGCAATAGTCATGTTTCCCTGAAATTTACATTTAATCAATTGCTGGCAGACCAATTCATATTTTAGCAATAGGAGCTGGGTTGCAGAAGTGTTATGCTATTTAAAGGAATCTTATTATGGATTTAACAATTAAGCCCCTAGCACACCTGCTTTTACAGACTTGGAACTCTTAATAATGGCATTCTGTCGAAGAATGACTCAAGTTTTATAAATGAAGTCATGTTTTACATGCACTAGGGGAACACTCTCTTAAAAATACAACCTTCTGTTGAACCCTTCTCTAAATATGCCTCATGATTCACTTCATAATTTATTTTTGACTCAGTGTTTCTTAAAGTAGGGTACAGCTGGATAACCCTTCTGCATCCTGCAGGGGTATACTGAGTTGGGTAATTAGTTAATATCCACAGCTTTCCGGAGACATGAATAAAACATAGGCTGCTGTATGTTCTCACTCTCCTCTCTCATCTTTCCTCCTTCTCTCACTCAGGTAGGTTCGTGGTGGTTGAAAAGATGGCAAGAAGGTTGCGTCGAATTTACTCGATCGATCTCAAGGGCTTGCCGGTGCTTTTGTGGAGAGGCATGGTTACTTTATGAAGGGAAGAAGGAATAAAAATAGCTCAACTGCACACAAAAGACAAGGGGAGCAGTAGGAACTCAGAAACTACAAATTGATTACAGATAAAAAAAGATAGCATAAGGACAAAACAAATCCCGACCTTTCATTTTTGACCTGGAATGCCTAAGAAAGAACAAAAACACACGTTTCACTTGTTCATCTGTCGCACACTTCTTTTTTAATCACAGGGAAACTCATTTCATCTCCTTTGTTCGTGGAAACAGTTCTCCCTAAGTTCTCTCTCCATTCCTGCTCCCTGCTCAGGCAAACACATGCACATACATACATACCACACACAATTCACACATTTGCACACAGATTACTCCACGCATATATATACCACACAAACATCACCACATATTTGTCATATCCAAATCACACACATACACCTCACAGTCACAACCCACATCTGTATCACATGTACAGATACTGATCCCTATTCCTTCTTCTTACCTGGACTCAAGCCATGTCCCTCATGAGCTCCCCTGGGAGGGTGGTGGTCACTGTTACCATTGCATGGGTGAGAAAGACAACGCCGTATGAAGCACCTTCTGTGACCTTTGAGTTTCATGAGTTTCTTGAGAACTTTGTGAATATTGAGGTTGAGATGAGACTCTTTTTTCCCTTCTTTACTGTCACCAGACCTATGTGGGATTCAAGGTGACTTTTCAAGAAAATGGGCATTCCCAATCTCTGGAGGATGGAGGGAGGAGTGCTAGGAAATATCTTCTGAGCATGACATGGTTGTTACCTGCATGAACCCACAGCAGCTGATGTTACTTGCACAAGATTAAGTCAGTGAAAATTCCAGGATGAATGGGGCACAGACTCCCACTCTTAGCTAAGAGTCCATCAGGAGCCAATGGATGCTGAGGAGTGAAGGAAGTTGCTCATGACCCAGTGGACAGCAATCACCCATGTGCATGTGGTCAACATAAATCAGACACAAGGTTAGTAATAATAATAAAAGAGGGCATGAAACTGGGAAGGACGGTTCCATGGGGAGGTGGAGGGAGGTATTGGAAGATGTATATGATCAAAATATGTATGTATATAGAACTTTTGAAGAATAAATAGAAATATTATTAACAAAAGAAGAGACAATAGGTATTTCTTACCGGGAAGAGGCATTTATTGTAAGTTGAAAAGGCAAAGTGCTGACTCTCTATACTTGCTTATGCCTACTGTTAAGCATATGAGACATATTTAAGGACTGGGGAATTAAGGTTCTGGGTCTTCACTTTCACAGACCACCTACTTATGTGATTTTTCTCATACCCTGAAGCAATGCAAGCTTCCATGTAATACTCTTCTGAGGTCCAATTAGACCTTGTTCACATTTTGGGATCCTTCTGTGGCTGTTTGGTATTTTCCTAGGAAAGCAGGCATTCATGAGGCTCATATTACCAATCCCTGTAGGTCACAGTGTCTTCTGTGTGTGAGGTGATAGAGCGTATATGTGAAAATGCAAAAGAAAGTGTCAATACCAAGGAGAAAAGACAACAATACCAAACAGTCGGGCTGCAGAGAGTCCACATACTTGTAAAGCACTGGACCTAGGAAACTCTGAAGCAGAAACCGTAGGGAACTTGCCTAGCTACCGAGTCAGGTGGGGCCTTCAACACTCGCCTGGATCTGCACTGTGAAGATATGATTTTGTCATTTAGAAAGCAAGTGATACCTGATGCCACTTTTGCTTGCGTTTGATTTATTTAAATAGCTTAACAATTTTGAAGCATAATTCACATACTATGCAGTTCCCTCCTTGAAAGTATGCACTTAAATATTGTTGAGCATGTTCATAGGGAGGTGTGAAACAACTCCCACAGTCTCATTATATTACATCTTCATTTTCTTTAAAAGAAGCACCATACACATTAACAACCACTTTTTACGTTCTCCTGTCTACTTGTGCTTCAGCACTAATAAGCCATGGTCTATCATCTTTCTCTTTACATTTGCTCCTTCTGAACATCACAGAAATAGAACCATACACCATAGTGCCTTTTGTGACAAGACTGTTTTCATTTGGCATAATGATTTCAAGTGTCAAGCATCTTGGTATTACACGTCAGTATTTCACTTCTTTTTTTGTGTGGCTGGATAATATTTCATCCTAGGAGTCAATGAAATTTTTGTGGTGCACTCATCAGTTGATAGAATTTGGATATTTCTGATTGCTGGTTGTTTATATGGAGACAAAAACCTTTTATTGTTGTGAATGAAATTTCCTGGAATGAATCACACTTACACTGAACCTTTTCCAAGGCTGTGATCAACTGGTAAAAACTTCAAAGATTTTGGAGAGGTTGGAATTTTGCAGGGTTGGAGTCTAATTACAACTCATTAGCTTCTTAATAGGCATTTACTACTCAACTTTGTAAATGACCTAACACCTCTGTGACCATTAAGTACATCTTTTGGAATGTACAGTCCGACCACTGCTTTCACCCTTCCACCAATGGAAAGGCTAAGAATGCCATCAGCTAGCATCCGAACCCTACAGCTGAGATCTCCCCATTTTTCTGTAACTCACCTACCTGATGTTTACACCAACGTATTTTTTTTTAAATAGCCTCGATTTATGACTTCTTTTGTTTAGTTACTATAAAAACTTCCTTAAAATACTTTCACCTTAGAATATGGAATTTGGGGTAATCTGGGTCTGTGTTCCTGGGTCATGGTCACTGTATTTGGCTCCCAAAGAATCTCTCTCTCTCTCTCTCTCTCTCTCTCTCTCTCTCTCTCTCTCTCAATTTTTTTGAGACAGGGCTTCTCTGTGTAACAATCCCGGCTGTCCTGGAACTCCCTTTGTAGACCAGGCTGACCTCAAACACACACACACACACACACACACACACACACACACACGCTCACATATGTACAATGCACACACATAACAGATCCCCCTATTTCTCTTTATTTGCTACCCAAATCCCATGCTTCTATAAAATCACTTTTTAAAAAATTAGATTTTTAATTTTATTTAAAATTTTATTTTAATTTTTACTTAATAATTTTAATTTAACTTTATTATTAAACTAAAATTAAAATTTATGTGTTTTGCCTATGGGTCTGTACGCCCTGTGTGTGGCTGATACCTGAGGAGGCCAGCAGAGGGTGTTGGATCACTTGAGCCTGAAGTTATGGATGGTGATAATGGATGTTCAGAACTGAACCTAAGTTCTCTGGAATAGCAGGCAGTACTCTCAACCACTGAGCTATTTCTCTGGGCCTTCTAAAATCACTTCAACCCCCCCTTTTCCATATGATTATAAATGTATTTTTGAATAATCTCTTTAATTTCTCATCCCTGGAAGATTATTAAAATGCTTTTTTAAGGTATTTTTAAAAAGGTAATATTGCTTCATAGAATCATTTAGTATTTACAGCCCTTAATATAGAGTAGATGTCTAATATATTTTAAAAAGCAAAAGAAGTAAGCTGGACATTTTTAGAGGGATGTCAATTATAGTACGTTTTCTAATTAGACATTGGTCTGACTTATTAGTGTTTCCAAATTTGGACAGAGACCCATTAGCATATTAATCTCTGGCCCATCTGAATGAGAGGGTAAGGAAACAGCACCTGATGATGTGTAGCAAGGATCAGGCTTCCCTGCATTGGTCCTGGCTTGCAAAACCTTGACCTCTGTGTTTCTCACTAGATAAAGGAGCCCTTGGTTGTCCCCTTCACCTCTAGGGAAGCAATTATCTCTATTGTACTTAGAAAAACTGTAACTCATACAACCTCTTTCTCCTCCCCAGGAAATAATCTGCTGGAATTCAAAACACAATTATCACGCTTGACCAATTTCCTGTATCCTGGAGCTGACCATTATTAATGGCATCCAATTATTCACAGCGATCAAGCGGCCGACCTTGCTAAGTAGATCACAGTGGTTGGCATTTGACAGTCAGCCTGCTGGCTGTGCGTAATGGAAGGAGACAATGTCTTATCCTGGTTGTCGTCAGTAAGAACAACACGCCACTTGCAGGCTTACCCGAATGCTGTAATAACTTGATTGCAACATTTTGTCTGTCATTATGTTAAAAGCATACGTGTATAAATGCTGGCGGGAGCAGAGGAACAAACTTGGCGTAGATGAGCTTCCCAGTTGGGCTTTCCTTGTGCCATTACAAATCAACTGGGTGAAGTTTGGTAAGAGAGGAGGTTTTTCCAAGCATCAGTTTCTTCAGTTAAAAAATGAAGGCAATTTCTCTCCCTTCAAGGGTGATTGCGTGCACTAAAATGATGTCATTACCATGGAACGATCAGGTAAACAAAAGCCACTCACTCACTGTTAGTTTCCTGTTCACAACGTCAGTCAGAGCCCAAGTTCCAGCAGCGGTAAAAGAATCAGCACAAAGCCTTTTCCTTCTTCCCTAAGGTGAAGGGCAGGCTTTGACTCTTGTATGGAGGCTGCTTTTTCGTCCTGCCTGGTCTACAGGCTCACAAACCAAAGGTTTTCCTTTCGCCTCTGTGGTATGAGAGTGTAATATTTGTTTGTAGTAAAGGAGAGTAAGCATAAATTCTGACATAAATTTCTAGGTGGTTGGCTTTCGACCCCTCCATTCCTTTGCCTCATTTTTTTTTCTTTCTTCTGACTCAGATGATCGATCACAGGTCCGATCCAGCTAGAGAAAGGAGCAAATTGTTTATGTTAGAAAGGGCATCAATTTTCTCATGCCATGACGAGGGGAATTTTCACAAGGCACTCAATTTGTTGGAATTTTAGGCAAGGCCCTCCTGAGGGGAGCGGGGAAAGAGACACACAGCTTGCATCCACTGGGTGACATCAAAGGGTCTGACATAAGAGACCCTGACATTTCCTGTCACCAAGAGACATGCTCCGGTGTTCTTGGCATCCCAACATAAAAAAAAAAAATAAAAATGCACACACTTATGATTGCCAGAGCGAGTGAAATGAAAACAGCATAACCTTGCACATGTTACACATCCCATGGGTCTGTTCTGCTTATGGGGGACATTCAACCTTCTCTGAACCGTTAAGGAGCACTGAGCAAAACTGCCTTAAGAGAAACACAAAGTTAATTTCAGAGAACGTGTCTGATGGTGTCCGATTAACCCTGAGGGGAAACTGGGGATTTCCTGGTGACCCGAGACGCAGCCTCTGTTTCTGTGTGTCGAGTGGATCTATAAGCAAGTGGAAGGAAGGGAGACCGAAAGGTGACTTGGGATTCTCATAGAGTCAGCTTGCAGGTTGAGCAATTTAGAAAGTGACCCTGCTCGGTAAAATGGCATACTCATTAAGGGGATACTTAAACCTGGAGAGAGTGCACTTTCACTTGCTAGTTTTTTCATGTTACTACTAGAATTTTTCTCGCCTGATAGGTAACAAGAGAGACCGTGCAGGCACCAGGAATCTAAGGTTAAGTGCAGAGGGTTGAATGGAGGTCCCCCCCCCCAAATATTCATGTTCTTATTCCTGGAACTTGGGAATGTGACCAAATTCATAAAAGGGCCTTTTACAGATATAATTAAGGGTTTTGAAATTACCTAAAAGAGCCCAAGTCCAGTGACAGAGAGGAATGGAATGCACACACACATACACAGGTGCACACACAAATGCATGCTCATATACCTGTTATGTTCAGACAAATGTGTGCACACATACAAGTGTGTGTACCTTCAATGCATGCACACACACACCTACACACACACACACACACACACACACACACACACAGACAGAGAGACACAGACACATACAGAGAGAGAGAGAGAGAGAGAGAGAGAGAGAGAGAGAGAGAGAGAGAGAGAGAGAGAGAGAGAGAGAAGGAATCTGTATAAGACATGAACTGAGGTTGGAGTGGACACAGCTGAAGGCAAGGATGCCAGTAACATTAGTGAGGAGCTAGAAGAGGCAATGGATGAAGCATCTTGTAGAAATTCTAGGAAAATGTGACAATTAATTACTTGATCTAAAAAGTACCTTAATCTTAGACTTGATGGTCTTCAGAGCTGGTGAACAAATTTATGCTCTTTTAACTCACTTATGACATGTTACAGTAGCCATGGGAGGCAAGGAACAGTACAGCATCTGGTATGGGGTCCATATTCTATATGTTCTGGCTTTATTTTCCAAATGAAATAGATCTTTGGGGGAGATAAACACATGCCTCCCCAAATTTATTTCCTTACCTTTGCCATCTCTTGTGTCCTAACTTACTAATTTAGTCATTTTTTTTTCATTCATCACTTGTTCAGTATCTAGTATGCATCATCATGCATCAGGAGATACTTGGTACCAACTCTAATAAATATTCCTAAAGGAATGTGGTAAGACAGTGAACAGAGTACACACAGACTCGAGCCACACTGGATTTATGCTCTCAGTGTACGCACATATGAAGACGAGTAATGCTCATTGCCAGATAAGTGCTATGAAGAAATCTGGTTGGAGCTGCTACAAAGAACAAAGAAGAGGGCTACTTTAGCATCATCAGGGTGGTGGACTGCTTGTAAAAAAAAGGACCCGAGCAGGGAGTAGAGACACTGGTGTTGGCCAAGTGGCCGAGCCTGAAGACAAATGGGAGAAGTTTTAGAAAGAAAAAAAGGAAAGATTTTTGTTGAGAAATTCAATTGTTAAAACCAAGGGGGCTTGTTTTGAATTTATCTATTATCTATCTATCTATCTATCTATCTATCTATCTATCTATCTATCTATCTATCTACTATCTATCTATCTATCTATCTATCTATCTACCTACTATCTATCTATTGTCTATCTATGTTACCAAGTGTGAAGCAAAGGGTTTGTCTTTGCTGGCTAGAACACTGATACACTGATGCTCTATCTATCTGGCAAAAGGCAATTTCCTGGATATTTTAGGGCCGGGGTTGGCATACTTTCTTTCTAAAGGCTAGTTAGGAAGTACAGCTTGCACACTCTGCTTTCTGTGTCTGCTCTTTGATGCGCCAGCAGGAGAGAGGTTCTAAGCAATATGTAAGTTGATAAGTCTGACTATGGTCCGGGACTTGTTTATTGGACACTGAGACAACAATTTCATATCATTTTCCTCTGGCTTGAAATACCTTTCTTTTTCCTTTCTTATCTCTTGTCTCCAGATGTAAAAAACACAGTGATTGTTCTTGGTTAATAAGCTGAACCAGAAAAGGCAGGAGCTGGTGTGGCTCTCAGGCCTTTGTCTGCCAAACCCTGAGATCTAGCACAACCTCTGATCTTTTGAGGTTTCTGTGTCTAAAAGTTGTGCCATAAGCAGCCAACAGTCAGTGAGAGTGGAGAGCTGTGTTGGGAGAGACGTCTCCTCAGGAAAGTGGTATGACCTCTACAGAATTCTTAGCTCTTGCTGGCTCAGTAAACATGAGTCTGGGTTTAAATTTTAAAAAATGACTTTTTTTTTTCTTTTTTTGCTTCACAGATCAACATTTAATAATACTGTTTCCACTTGATGTTTCAGCTATAAGAGGGCAAATTACGCATGAAATTGATGTACATTATTCCATAATGAACTAATCTGATAGAAAAACACATTTAGGTATTTATGTTGAAAACAAGCCACTCACAACTACGAAGACCTTTTGCAAAGGAGAATCGTATCTTCAAAATGCCAATGAGTGGAAATTGGGGTCATTCAGTCGTAACCGGAGGGGTGGAGCATCATGTCTTCCTTTCTGACAGGTGTTTCCTCATTCATGGCTGTAGATTGAAAAATGATGAGCAAAATTCTTTCAACTTCTTATTCAGTGACATCATTTCCCGAGAGATAAGAAACAACACGTTCCCACATAATACTGCATTCACAACCTCCTCCCCACTCTTGGCTCTGGAAATAAGCTGATGAATATGAAATCATCATAAATGCGAGCTTGTCAAACACTCTTTGGACAGAGCCCTACAGGTGCTCCACAGATTATTAAGTTTAAGTGGGACTCCTCAATTCACAGTGTGCCTTTTCATCTCCCTTTAAAAATCCTGTGTTTATGCTAAACCAGATCTATGTTAGTATTACAGAAATTATGGTCTGTAGTCAGGGAGATTTTGTGAGTTTAACATTAAATGTCCTGTTAAATATAGCTACTCTCTACAGACTAAAGACTCCAAGAGCACAAGGAGACCTCAGAGATGACATATCCTGACTTCCCATTTTACACCCGGTGGGAAATGGAAGGGAGGCGACTTTGTAACTCATTAGTTTCATCATTAGCTCTGTGTTGTTTCCATTCCCCTCCATAATGAGCTCGGTTCTCCTCTGTACACTCAAGAGTGCTTGCTCAGCAAGGGTTTGTAAAGAAGACAAATTCATTCATGGCATCTCTTCTATAGACCCAGTTTCCTTAGTAAATACACCTGGGAGACTAGGAAATCCGAAGCAGATTGTTTTAACAACTTTCTCCCATAGCCCACGGTCTAGGACTTGGACAGTAAAAGTAGTTCAGCATAATATCATTGCCCTTATTAAGAGAATAAGTACAGGGGATGTGTGTACTCTTAGTCATTTAGAAAGAGTGGACTTAACATCATTTTGGAGGGATCTTTCCTGTAAACAAGGCTGGAGGAAAGGGGGTGCCAATGACTAGATGATTTGATGGCTGAGAGTGACCATGGGATGGAGGTACCCGGATTCAGGAAGCGATTGATACAATGAAGATCTGTTCAGGGTTTATTGTAACAACACAGATGGTAAGGGAGGTCTGCAGAAAGCTCGAGAACTAAGTGCTGGGTTTGGGGCAGAATCCAAACTTTAGGCAGAGTTGGTTCGTCAGTGGGGGTTAGAAGAGGACGAAGAATGACATTTTTCTGCAACTGGGGAAGAGGACATAAGAAGAAGGGGACTCGGTGTCTATTGCAATGCTATCACAAAGGTGCATTAAATCAGTTTACAGACCTAAGACTGAAGCTCGTTTGTCATCTCTTTTCTTGGCATCAGGGAGA
This sequence comes from Peromyscus eremicus, assembly GCF_949786415.1. Lineage (NCBI taxonomy): Eukaryota > Metazoa > Chordata > Mammalia > Rodentia > Cricetidae > Peromyscus > Peromyscus eremicus. The sequence goes on along the minus strand of NC_081437.1, from coordinate 17,973,984 downwards.
TGACTTTGTCATGAAGTCAACCTTCCCCATAAATGGAGTTAGCACAGACAGGACTGTGAGCAGGGCGGGGTCTACCTGTCGTCCAGTGCAGATAATGTTCAACAGCAAATGGGAGCTGTTTCCTTTGCATGGTCTGTGGGCCCAACGATGATGACCTTCTCCCCAAAGACTTTCAGTTTGGAAACTTTAGGGCTTCTGCGTGAATAAATTTTTCATTAAATCTGGAGCTAGCATTCTTTAAGTGACTTTTATTAGTGACCACAAGTAGGCAATGCTATTTCTTTTCATAAATCCCGATGACTAAGGTGCTAACTCTATAGTAATTGAAATGGCTTTTTATGTGTTTGAGGCTTAATTCTCAGGGTTACCAGATGGCCAGCCAGTGTCTTCTGCTATGAGTCAAGTTTCACTTCTGCAGTTCGTGTTTGACATCTTGTTATCAGCATTCCAGCTATATTAGAGGCACTTGAGTTTAAAAATGATATAAAAATTAACATCTCCTTAAAACTCATTCCTCTGGTGGAAATGCTCTGGTGTTTGTTTGACCCACTTTTACTTGTGGTTGTTGATCATGTCCACAGGATTATTCTTCTTTTGGTGACCTCAGCTCTGCTATATAGCAACTCTGTAGGAGCCTGAGCTTCAAGCCCAATCTTGGTGCTCTTTCTCCAAATAACCTGCCAGGTTACACACTCGGTAAGATTCCCTGTGCTTACCACTCACCATGTGGATCAGCTTAGTGGCTATATTCGCATTCCCAGAGCAAGATCTCAGTAATTACACCTTTTAGGATGTCAGCTAAGCTGATTTGCCCAAGTTTCCCTTGCTAAAATTAGTTGCTCTAAGTGTTTGAGCCTCTCCACTTTTGCATAACTCGAGGTCCTGTTTCTGACCTGTGGGTCTGTCGAGGTCCTCACAAATCTTGTTTCTGTTTTTCAGCTCTAATACTGTGCAAATTTCAGACTTGGGACCAGTTTACACAACTTATTTTCTGGATCTGCTTTTCACTTCTGAGCAGTCTGTAGTATCTCCAACCATCTCCAACCATCTCCACTCTGCTTTATTACTAGGCCCGGGGGGGGGGGTCAGCCTCAATTTAATCATTGCTCACAAACTAGTTCCTCCTCTGCCTTTGCCAGTGGTGATTCTTTCATTTAGTTGCATGTCATGCCCCCACCCCAGACTCTTTCTCCTCTCTCTTTCTTGTCTTTCCTAGATGTCTAGCTCCATTAACACCACAGATAATATCTCACTAATCAATCTCCCTTGTATAACTCTTACTTCGATTCTGACATTCAAGAATATCTCTGTCATCTCTTATGTCAAAATATGACTAGATGTCAATACCAGAAGCCTTCCCCATTCAGACAAAAAGCAAGAATTTGGGCTCAGGGTGAGGTTCAGTGTTACAGAGCTGTAACTGTAATTCTTGATAACTGTTTTGTTACATGTAATTTTACTATGTGAAAGTTAAAACCTTCCTTTTTGATTAGACAGAAAATGGGAAGTGCTGTGGGATGGTCTTTCTGTACACTGTGAATATGTGTTGCTACTACCGGCTAGTAAAGAAGCTGTGGCAACACAAGATATAGCCAGGCAGGAAATCCAAGAGAGATACAGGGAAAAGAAAGGCAGAGTCAGGGAGATGCTGTGAGCCACCAGGGTAGCAAGATGTAAAAGAACACAGGTAAAGCCATGAGACATGTGGCATTACATAGATTAATAGAAATGGGTTAATTTAAGATGTAATAGCTAGCTAGCAATAAGCCTGAGCCATATACCAAATAATTTGTAATTGATATTAAGCCTCTGAATAAAATATAATATAAAAATAAAATATAAAAACAGCTGCTGCCTGGGTGGGACTGGGCTGGATCAAGAAACTTCAGTTCACATAGAGCATTTGCCCAGCATGCATGAGGGAGCTCTGGATTTGAATCTAAGCACCATTGAAAGCAAAGCAAAGCAAAGCAAAGCAAAGCAAAGCAAAGCAAAACAAAACAAAACAAAACAAAACAAAACAAAACAAAACAAAACAAAACAACAAAAAAACCATGTACAGTCCCGCTCCAAACACCAAACCACATGTTTTAAAGAAATAACAACAAGATACTGTCACAGGACTAGTGAAAAGAGGGCTGGGTACCAGGTAGCATCATGTGTATTGATATCAGAGCCTCACCCAATTCAATTGGACAGATTGCTATTCACCTACAGCAGACACACCTTCCTCATATCTCTACAAGCAACACATCAGACAGCCATGCTTACATAATTAAGTCTTATTTGAATTAAGAAAGAATCACTCTTGATAGCCCCATTCTTGCCTTTAAGATGATGAAACACACTTAGGACTTTTGACTGTTTGCTGCATTTTAGTAACAAGTACAGTGTGGTGGGTTTTCAGAGCAGCTGACTTTTGATCATTTATCTTTTGAATGATTGTTTAAAACTACCTTTCACTGAAAAGTTTTCTCCTGTATATCCTGGGATATCATCTAGTTCATGAAAGAAGATGGAAGAAAGAAAACCAAACACTTGTTTTTAAAATTCATTTGATAACATCTTTTTAAGCTAGGCTATATGTTCATGTCCAATGATGTAGGCTTTGTGGAGATCACTGGCAGAGGCCTCTTTCAAACATGTTTTAGATAAGCAATGAAACAGGGATAAACTGAACTTTTCCAATCCTTTTAAGTTACTGAGACATGATTTACGGCTCAGTGCATGGGCGTTCTTGGTAAATATGTCACATGTTCTCAAAACAGATGTGTACGCTTCTATTTCTGAAGGTCAGCCCAGAGTCATTTTGTTTACTGATTTTCTGTTTACCCATGGATTTCTAGGAGGATTTGAAGTTCCCAGCTCTACCTGTAGATTCATTTATTTATTGATTTTAAAAGTTTCTGTCAGTTTTTGCTTTACTTATTTTCAGGATTTAGTTTTAGGTGCAATTACATTTTTAACCCTTCACAGTGAATTCTTTTATCATTATGGTTCCTTTATCTTTATCCATGGTAATATTTCTTGCTTTGTTGTCTACTCCGTATAATGCCAATATCATCCCTTTAGTTTATGATTAGCACATAGCATACGTTTCCCCCATGAACTGCCTTCTGACCTACATTTTTTGTTCCCTCTTTTGGCATTTGTATACATGTGGTGTGTCCACACATTCATATGCACATGTATATGTGGGTGTGTATGAATCTATGTACACATGCCTATGGAGGCCAAGGGTTGATGCTGTGTATTGTCTTCAATCACTTTCTACCTTGAATATTAAAGCATGGTCTCTTACTTGAATCCAGAGCTCAATAATTTGGCTGGTGTAGCTGTCCAAGTAGTTTCCGGGGTCCCCTGTCTCCTCTTCCGGTACACAAGGATTGCAGATGGGCTACCACACCCACTTAACAGTTACATAGGTTTTAGATATCTGAACTCTGTTCCTAACACTTGTGCTGACTTCTGGTCTGAACACATATGACAACACAAACTCACACATGCACACACAAATGATGTTAAAAAAAATTTAAAGTAATGCAAATTGTGGTGTAGTTCCAATTAGGGTTTTCAAATTGTTTGCTAGTGTATTTTAGATCGTTATCATTCTTTCATCATTATGCATGGCCTTCCTAATTGTCATACTAATTATTTCTCTTTTTGAAGCTCTCTTTGTCTAATTTTTAAATATAATCAATATGCTTTCTAAGGCGTACTTTTTGTGTGCTCTATCTTCTGCCATCATTTTAATTCCAATCAATGTACATTTTTATAATTAAATACATCTTTTATGGACAGCATATACTTGAGCTTGACTTTTTGTCCAGTACAACAGTCTATGTTTTTAATTAGAATGTTTAGTCTGCTTATATTTAATGTAATTAATGATATGGTTAGGTTTAAGACTATTATTTTTTTCCAATACACCCATTCTTCCTTTGCTATGATTTGCTTTTTCTATTTGAGTGTCCTTTAGTATTCTACTTTTTAAATTATATTTCATTGTATATATCACTTAAAAATTTGAGTTTGGTATAGAAACTAACATATTTTAACTTGTTAAAATCTAGCTTTAATTAATATTACATCCTTATAGTAAATGTTTGTGCTCCCACCACATTCTTATAGTTCATATATCACAGTGGTTTTTTGTTGTTGTTATAGTATTTGTAACTACAGGTTTTGAGGATAATTAAGTCATGATGGCAGAATGCCCATTCTGAGATTAATACCCTTAAAAGAAGAGATGTGATTTATGGTCAGGTAGAAACCTGATGCAAGGCAAACTTCCCTGAATCTACAAGAATGACCCCAGCTAAGACTCCTAGCAATAGTGGATATGTAGCCTGAACTCACCATCTCCTGTGATCAGATTGGTGACTACCCCAATTTCATTGGAGAGCTTTTATCCAGTAACTGGTGAAAACAGATGCAGAGACCCACAGTCAAACATTAGGCTGAGCTCAGGGAATCATGAAGAAGAGAGGGAGGAAGGATTGTAGGAGCCAGAGGGGTCAAGGACATCACAAGAAAACCCACAGAGACAACTAACCTGATCATAGGAACTCACAGAGTCTGAACCAACAACCAAGGAGCTTTAATGGGACTGACCAAGGCCCTCTACATATATGTGACAGTTGTGTAGCTTGGTATGGTTGTGGGACTCCTAACAATGGGAGCAGGGAGCTTTGGCTGGCTCTGGGGAACCTATTCCTCATACTGGATTGCCTTGCCCAGCCTTAATACAAGGGGAGGTACTTAGTCTTACTACAACTTGATATGCCATGCTTTGCTGATACCCATGGAAGGCCTGCTCCTTTCTGAATAGAAACAAAGGAAGAGTGGATTGGGTGGGGTGCAGAGGGGAGGAGAGGGGGGGTGATGTGAGGAGAGGAGAGAAGGGAAACTGCAGCCAGGATGTAAAATAAATAAATATAAATATTATTTAAAAAAGAAGAGATGTGATTACCCTCTCCTCTCTTTCTCTTTCAGTAAATACACCAATAAGTTGTCTATTAGCAAACAAGAACCAGGACTCTGCTCAGGGCCTGAATTGGCTGACCCTTTACTTTGGACATCTCAGCCTTTCAAACCATGGAACCTAAATGATCATTTTGTAAGCTTCCCATGTTATTTGAGATAGCACTCTTAAACACAGAATATGCTTGAGAGGGTAGTTAAGATGCATATATCATTGTGCTTCTATTGTGCCCCTCTTATTATTTCTCATATGTATTTTACATATTTTAAACACACAATATATTGCCATTGATTTTGCTTTCAGCAGTATTTTAAATAAAATTGAAGATACACAAAGGTTGTAAACACACGTTTATTGCTAATGGTGCTCTTCATTCTGCATGGTGCTTCTGCAAAGCCCTAGAAGTAAATACCTTAGGCCTTATGGGTGATACATTCCCAACTGTGCCTATGAGAAGTGAAAGAGCCATGGGCAATCTTAAAGCAAATTATAGTGGCTGTTTTCCAATAAAACTTTATTAATAAATTCAACAATTTTATTTTATGTGATTTTTACAAAACCCGGAATTTTGTCTCATTTTAAATTGTCATTCTTTTTTATTTTTCCCAATTACATAAGTATTTGGAAACCACTCTGTCTCATGAACAATAAAGCAAGCCGCTGATGCCCTTGGTCTTCATTTTTCAAAGGTCCTGATCTCTGCGACAGACACATGTCAGAGCTGGGGTCACATAACCTCAATCTGAAACCCACTCTGTAACGTGTCTTGTAATAAATGTTGAGTATTCTGACTCTGGTTTCCTGAAAATTTAACTAGTTCTTCTTTATTCTGAACCATAAAACCTGGCGCCACGGTGTTTGGTTTTCAGTATTTTAGAAATGATGTTCTACAGCTTTCTGGTTAGTTAGGTGTTTGTGCTGTTTCCTCTGTCAAACAAAGAAGTTTTTGTCTGCTCTCCCAAGCTCCAGTCTGGAAGGATAGACTACAGAAGTAGATACAACTGTCTTCGCTTCCTGTCCTTTGCTTTTCTTAATAGTCTACATCTCATAGTCTACCTTGTCAATTGTCTAGTGTCCAAACCGTTGTTTATATATTCTACTCAGTTATGCACTTATTTTATGGTCAGAATAAGTCCCAAGTCTATGGTTTTCTTTTTTTTATCATGGCCACATTTAAAATTATTAGCTATCGTTTAAAATAGATGTAGTGGTTAGTTTTTGTTGTATTATAAAACATGATGGTTGGGGATGCAGAGATGATTCAGTTAAGGTGCATATTACTCTTCTAGAGGACCCAAGTTTGGTTCCCAGTGTCCATGTTAGGTGGTTCACAACCACCTGTAATTCTAGCTCTAGGGGTATCTGGCTGGGTACCTGCATTTATGTACAAATCCACACACATACATATTAAAAATGGTAAGAATGAGCCTTTAAAAACATGTTTAAATTTTAAAATATGTTTCATTTTCATCTCTTACTCTCTCTTTCCAAATTCTTAAAACATAGAAATCCTAAGCATTTAGACCATGAGGCCATTACAAAATTCTCATGCTAGTATGTGAGAAGTGAAAGACATAACCTTAACTAATCAGAATTTGTTGAGCATCATCTATGTAACAGCTATTGTTAGGTCTTGGAAGTGTTATTTTTGCTAGCCCAATGTCATAGAATTTTCATAGCATAGTATCAGTTTATAAAGAAAAAATAAAAACAATGTCATAGAAACCACAACTCTAAATCATTGAAAGCCAAGAGTTGCCTGAAAAATGAGCTTTATGAAGGTGACACTGAACCCAGCTGGAACTCTGCACAGTTCCCACAATCCTTCTGGGCCTCTCTTTCTTCTGTAGTAGTGGGAGTCATGCTCAGTGATCTTTAAGTCCTTTGCATGTCTACTGTTTGTGATCTGATGCTTGTCCTTAATGGTTTTTCCTATCACCCATCTGCCTTAAGTAATTAGGATACAAATAGAGGTGCATCCTGTTTTTGAGAGTCTACCTTCTGAGAGCCATTGTGATTATTGAAAATATGAAAAGTCAGAGTGTACTTACATTGCAAAAGAAGAAAATAGAAGTTTCCCAAGCATAATAGCTAGTTACCTAACATGTAGGCTCTTATGTGTCCTCTGAGTCATATCTACTCTCAGTAGCTGCTGACAAAACACGATTTTACTGCCAAAAGAGCAGCAGATCTAATATTTCTGCAAAAGAGCAGGCTGAATTTTATTTTGCCTTGGGTCATCAGTAAAATTCTAGTCATGCTCTGATCCTATGCTTTTTATTGTTCCCCATGAAACACCATAAGTAAAAGAGAACTTAACGTTTTTCCAAGCCGCTCAAAACTTTAGATAAAGAATTAAAAATGCCTGAAAGATGGCGTGCAAGACTTAGAGCTCAGGAAACATCAACTCTGACTTTTGCTAGGTGCACATGTGTGTGTGCCTGCCAGGGTAATGCTGACTGCTGTAACAAACAGACCTTCATAGACAATGACGTGGAGCTAATAAGAATGTGTTCCTTGGCCGGGCGGTGGTGGCGCACGCCTTTAATCCCAGCACTCGGGAGGCAGAGCCAGGCGGATCTCTGTGAGTTCGAGGCCAGCCTGGACTACCAAGTGAGTTCCAGGAAAGGCGCAAAGCTACACAGAGAAACCCTGTCTCGAAAAACCAAAAAAAAAAAAAAAAAAAAAAAAAAGAATGTGTTCCTTGTCTATGAAGCAGTCCCAGGTAGGTAGGTGTGACTAGGCCAGTAGTGCAGGTTCCTTTTTGAGGACTCAGATGGTGGAGGCTCTGCCATTATTTGGGTTTGGAGGCAGGTCAGGAGGCGCTGATATAAAGCTGTTCCCATGGCTGCTGCTGCCATTAACATCCCAGCATGCTACAGGGGAAAGAGAAAGAAGTTTGCAAGAGACTTTTGATAGGCTGGTCTTTTATATTGTTGGGTTTCATCTGTCTGGAAGGGAGCTGGAGAAATTTTGGATTCAGGAAATACGTTTCAGATTGTCTGGCTCTAAACCTTATTAATTAATGTACACAGCCCCACTCTGGTGCTGGGGATCTCACATAGGACTGCACACATGCTGGGAAACCACTCTACTCTTGAGCCACAAACTATGTCCTCACCCTTTTGGCCTAAATTTTTACATTATTGTTTATTATTATTATTATTATTATTATTATTATTATTATTATTATTATTTGTGTGTGTGTGGTTGTTTGTTTGTTGGGTCTTATTTTGTAATCTTATAATGTATGTCTTGGATGGTTAATCTTGGCTGTCAACTGGATTGGCTCTGGAAACAAACCCTTTGTTATTGATGACGGTACTTTGCTATCTATCTCGGGGTAGGTTGCTAGCTTCCAGTTCCAGGCATGATTTCCTTCTTGTCGAGTGGATCTTAACCCCATTTAGTCTAAAACATGAAATGAACAAGGATAACGCCAATAGGCATGCTAAAGAAAACAGAGGAGAGCCCACGGGGCCTCAAATCTACACAAACAACTGCAAGCAACTAAGGAATACCGAGAGTAGGAGATGTAGTCTTCTCCAGGGAGGGTCATACCATTTGTTCAGCTAATATTACGTGGTAAGCCCTGAAAACATACTTATAAGTAACGTCATACAGACTAGCAGGTTATATTTATTTATTTAGGAATACATATGTATATACTGTATAGTATATACATATAAACATGCATACATATGTATGTATTTGTATATGCATATAATAACAATTAATGTAAAAAGAGGCCATGGATTAGAAAGAGAGCAAGGGATATATAGGGGGTTTTGGAGGGAGGAAAAAAAAGGGATAAATGATGTACATATATTATCTCAAAAAATAAAAGAAATAAACTCTCTAAATTAATCTACATGCCTGTGTTATGGAGGAAACTTTTCTCTTTTCTGTATTAAAGGACTATAAAGGTCTGTCTACCATAATATGTCTAAGTCAATATCCTTAAGTCTCATGTAAAATTCAAGTGGTACAGGTGATCATCTGATGTCTGGAAAAGGACGAAACAAAGAAACAAAAATAATGAAAACGCACACATCCAAAACAAACACATGGTCTCTGAATCTTCTTAAGAAACTCTCTCTGGATCTGATCCCTGAGGCCCCACTTTTTGTTTGTCTTTTGGACTGCCCTTCCATAGTCCCCGAGAACAGTGTGACTAAGTTCAACAACATACTACTTTGACATGGGATTCATAAATGAGAGACATTCATAAATAGTCATAAATATTTTCAGTTCCTCAAAATACTGACACACCCACCAAATAATGGGCTCTTTTTAAAATCACATCCATTCTTGTAACTGTGATCTTCAGGTTGATTGAAAAATTCCAATTTAGCTCTTTAATCCAGAGCTCTCCTGAGATACGGTGATAAGAACTCTGTATATTCAGCATTTAATGTAGGGAAAATTTGTTTTGTGATATTTCTACCTTTGAAGACAAAGATAATTGGAGAAAGAAAGTGTGTGGACTGAGACAGAAAATGAAATGGCCAACATCTGAAGAAGACTTCTGAAAATCGTGACAAACTCTCTGAGTCATTGATATACAATGGAACAACATTGAACAGGGATTCAGTGCTGAGTCATTTTTATATACCTCAGGAGTTGCAAAAATGTTCTAAAAGCACAAATGATACATTCCCAGGAGTGATTTTACCTTGGCTTTACAAGGGACACAGGTATCATGCGATAGGAAGAGCATTAATTTTAGAGATAAAATTATTTGAATTTTATTTTTGGATTTTGAATGCTCAGTTGACTCAGAAATATGTGGTCCTTAATTTCTTTAAACTCAATTTTTTCCTCTTTGAAAAGTAATTTTATGGGATTCCTGTGTGCATGAACATGTGTATGTCTCTGTGTCTGTAGGTGTTTCTTTTGTTTTTGTTTTTGTTTTTTTCCTTCTGTCTGTTTTGTCCTATTCTGATTTGTTATTTACTTATTTATTTTATTATTATTCTTTAGATGTCCTCCTTTTCTAATGAGAGACGGAATAGATTTGGATGGGAGGGGAGGGGAATCTTGGAAGAGTTGGGTGGAGGAGAAACCATGATCAGAATATATTGTATGAAAAGAAAATCTGTTTTCAATAAAAGAAAGGGAAAAAACCCCAAAATAAAGAACTATGAATACTTTCTACCTATTAAGAGAGAAGTTTCTTAAATTTTTATGAAGATAAATGCATTAAGTAGCTGGGTAAATTATGGAAAACATTTATGTTCTTTGAAAGCAAAATTATATAAAACATGAAAGGTTATATTTATTTAGTGTATGATTAACAGATACAACAGAATGTTCTGGAACAATTCTGTCCCATAGGGCATTGTGTGATGCACCATACAATATGGTGGCTTTTGGTCACTACATGGCTATTTCAGATCTCAAAATAGAACAGTACTGCTAAGGAACTGAGAAGCTTCAAAAAACAAAATTTGTGAGCCTAGAAAAAATAACAGGGTTGATTCTGCTGTCATGTTAATTACAACGCAATTTTGATTTGTCATTTGCCTCCACTTCCCACTACCATGAACCATTTCCCAGCCCTCCTCCCTCTGACTCCCTGTCCTCCTTTAAACAGCCCTCTTCTGCTTCTATGTCCCACATATTCCATTGTTCTCTCCTTCCTTCGGTCCTCCTTTTCCCTCTCTTAAGCATCCTCAGAGAGGCTTCATCCAGCAACTGATGGGAACAGATGCAGAGATCCACAGCCAAACATTAGGCTGAGCTCAGGGAATCCTGAGGGGGAGAGAGGATTGTAGGAGCCCGAGGGGTCAAGGACACCACAAGAAAACCCACAGTATCAACTAACCTGGGCTCATAGGGACTTACAGAGACTGAACCCACAACTAGGGAGCCTGCATGGGACTGACTGAGGCACTCTGCACATATGTGACAGTTGTGTAGCTTGGTTCTCTTGTGGGACTCCTAACAGTAGGAGCAGGGGCTGTCTCTGACTCTTTTACTGGCTTTTGGGATCCTACTCCTCATACTGGGTCACTTTGCCCAGTCTTAATACGTGGAGAGATGCTTAGTCCTACTGCAACTTGATGTGCCATGTTTTGTTGGTATCCATGGGGGAGACCTGTCCTGTCCTAAACAGAGACAGCGGAGGAATAAGAACAGATGGGCACTGGGAGGGAGAAACTGGAAGGAGATGAGAGAGGGGAAACTGTGGCAGGGATGTAAAACAAACAAACAAACAAACAAACAAACAAACAAACAAACAAACAGTTTTTCCTCCACTCTCAGGGTCTTAGAGTCTCCTTTCTGTTGGAGGTAAGAGCATTTAATGCTATTTCTTTACTTAACCCAACTTAGGGATCCCTGTCTGAGTAGTGGCCGCCTTTCTGGAGGGTGCATTTCTAAAGAATATGATGTGTTCTCTGGAGTATAAGCTTCGTTAGGTAGGGGATCTACCTTACTCATCTCATTGTGTGCTGTTCAAACCTCCGGATGCTGCATAATAGGTAGGACTCGATAAATAATTGTGGCAATAAAGGACCAAGACTATTTGGAAAACATACATCCTATGTCATATTTTTTCATTATGGATAATGCATACTAATATATTTGATGCTTTGAGAAATCTTATAAACAGCTCCTTTGTTTTCAGTCTGTATCTTTTTAACTTATTCTCTATAGACTTCTTATGTGTATGTCTGTGAATAAGAGAGGGTGGTATAAAAGAAGGAAGTGTGTATGTGTATGTGTGTATGTGTGTGTTTGTGTGCATATAGAGAGTGTAGGGAGGGGGTACAGACAGAGAGAGAGGATCCCCTATAAAACACAGTACCGTGGAACACAATGTGTGAACCAGCTCATTTTTTGAGAGACTTTTTGTTTAAACGCATGACCAACAATCTGATGGGTGAGCTCATTCTGGCCCAGTGCCTAGATTTTGCACTGCAGAGCAATAGTGTTGAAAAGTATGGAGGTTATCAAACACTTGGGAGGGTGAGCACCTTGGTAAGTTGGCAAGAAGATGTACAAAGACTAGGACTCCTCTAGGGAGTACATTTATACATAATTTTGTATGTCCTAGGAAGTATAAGAAATTGAGACAGGAAACATCACTGTGGGCTCCACAGGACACTTGTTCTCATGAAGTAGGCATAATGCAACAGCGAGATGTACTCACAGCTTCTGAATATTTAGTGTAGTATTTTTCCATAATTTTTAAAGGCCCCAAAGATATTGTAAATTTAGAGGTCTTTCTTTTTACATTTTTGCAAGAACACTGGTTTCAAAATTAATGTTTTAAGTGCTAGGGTTCCTTTCCATGAAGATTTTTAGAAATTTATATTAAACCAAAACCAGACAGCCTTAAAATTTGATAACCAAAGCCTAGGTTTGAGTTGAATTACATTTAATGGAAATTTAGAAATGGTTGATAGCTAGGCCAAGGGACAAGCATACACAGGCCAGTGCTTCTTATTGATCCAGTTGCATCTTTGTGAGAATCCATTCACAGAAATGTGAGGGAGATATAGAACTTTGGGAAACTCAGCGGTATGACACGGCTCCCACCTCCCCCCACACCCACCCCCCGAGAATAAAAATGGTCGGTTACCTCCTGGTTTATGAGGCAGTGAAGTATTCCAGCCAATAAATATTGATGCTGAGACCCATGGGATGCTGGGGGTACTGAGCATGTTTGCAAGACATGAAGACCGAAGCTAAACAAAGTTATCTTCCCCTATAAAATGCAATCTGCTCCTCGATGCATTTTACCATCCTGTTATTATTTTCCCCATCTTTAAAACTGGAGACACGCCAGCCTCTTGGAAACACCACTCATATTTCCTCCAGAAAGTTAGCCAAGCTACAAATTATTCTTAAAGGTCTGATTAGGTGTTTACAGCTAAAATTAACACATCAGGGAAATGTCAGGATTTTGAACAGGAAAACAGCTATAAATAAAGGCATCGAGAAAACAGCCAGCAGGAACAGTACTCTGAAGTGAAAAATACTTAAAAAAAAAAATAGCGAATTGTGTTGCGTTGTTTTAACTGCCTCTGAGGAGGAAGACTCTGAAGTCTGTATATTGAATATAATTGCTTTCACTTTTATTTAGCTTTTATCTCCATGGACAAGAAGAGGGTAAATATTGATATCATTTTTCCTTTATAAAATTTCATAAAGGAACCAAGTTATGAGCACCATGTGTGGGGTCCCAAGCATTTGTGGGAGAAACATCATTTTTTTTTTTCTGATCAGACCTTGTTTTCAGCATCATATAAGAATTCCCCAGTGAGATATAAAGCTTTAGAAATCTTATTTCAATTGTATATCTTTCTTCACTTGGCTTGATAATAACACCATTGAATATAAAGGCAATAATAATTCATGTACTTCACATTTATCTTTAGGCCAGCAGATCCCCCTGTAGTATTTTAGGTAGCGGGCTCAGCCACAAACATGTTACCACTGAGGTCTTAGCTATCAGCCTGGTGGGAGGGGAAGACAATACCAAATGAAGAGCTAAATATAGTTCCGAGAGCAACAACTTCTAAGAGACAAAGATGGTGAGGCAGGCTCCTTAGGAAGGAAGGTGGTGGGGGAGGACCTTTCTCGGGATGGAGTGTGATAGCTGAGGTAGGGTAAGGAAAAACCAACTGGAAGAGTTCACGTTCAAATAAGAGAAATGACATGTAGGGGAGGCCTTTGGGTAGGGTGGGGCAGTTTTTAGGGAGACAGAAGGCCAGCATGTTTTGGAGTAGAATAGAGGGTCCAGATCATAGGGCCTTATTAACGTGGTGGCTTTGATTGAGAGTTTATGTGCTATTAGGCATCATTTGGCAAAGTCACAGCTCTGGTTGAATTTCAACTCTGTCTGCTCAACCATACCAGTTGGTCCCAAACCAGATTCACACCTCAGAACTTCTGTTGGCCTCTAATGTTGTCTGGCTTTCAGAGTGTGCTTATTTGGTTCACCAGCTCTCTTCTTCCTTTTAATTGTTAAAAAAAGCGTATAAACATTGTGTCTGAGTGTGACTAGTGTGTGTGAGTACAGGTGTCTTCTGATGCCAGAAAAGAGCATGGGATCACCTGGAGTTGGAGTTGTGGACTGGTTGTGGAGGTGGTTGTGGACTGGTGGCTGTGGGGGTTGGGAACAAATCTCGGATTCCCTGCAAGAACAGCAAATACTCTCAACAGCCCATAATTCAACTTACCTTTTGGCTCCCTGATGATACTTCCTATTTCTTTCTCTCTTGGAGCCAACCATGTCTTGCTTCCAGCATCCATTTTTGCTTCTTACTCTGCTAGTGTGGTAGTTTGAATGCGTAGCATTGCCCAGGTGGTGGTGTTGTCAGGACATTTGCGGAACTTTTAGGAGGTGTAACCTTCCTGGAGGAAGTGAGTCACAGTTGGTGGGCCTTGAAGACTTAAGGTTTGGCCTCACTTATTGTTCTCTCTCTGCTTCCTGGGAATGGCTGCAATGTGACCAACTAGACTTCTGGTCCCATGGTCATGTATCCCTATCAGTCATGCATCCCTCTGTGACTATAGCACAAAGAGTCTCCTTTCCTCTGGAGTTGCTTTTGTATTTACATCATAGGAACAAGAAAATAAATAATGTCATCAGGAAAAGCAGAGCAGGAAGAGCAGAAGTAAGACTTCCCATGACAGCATTTACTCACCAATGTCAGCCTTCAATTTTTTTTTATTATTAAGAAATTTTCCATTCACTTTACATACCAACCACAGATCCCTCCTTTCCCCGCCCCCAGCTCCCCCCCCCCCCCCGCCTCATTCCCACTTCCCCCAAGTCAAGGTCTCCCATGGGGGGTCAGCAGAGCCTGTCACACTCAGCTGAGGCAGGTCCAATGCCCTTCCCCCTGCACCCTGTGCCTAGTGTCCATGTTCCTGTTCCAAGCTACTCTCAACACTTGTGAACTGGATTGTAGCTTTGCCCACCTCCAGAACCACACCTCTCTAATTCTCTTTCTTCTTAAATCCCGACTCTCCTCCACCTGTTTCTTACTATATAATTAGCACAAAACTTTGGTTATTTTTTTCCCACTTAAAAATAACTCTCTTTGGATTCTATTTTTCCAGGAAATAGCTGTTATTCTTTTTCTTGTGCTACCAAGTGAAAGTCTTGGAATCATACCTCTTTGTAATCTCAATTTCTTTATTTCTAAGTTCTCTAGAAACCCATGGCCAACAAGGTTTTGCCTTCATTGGTTTATCAAAGACATTTCACCAATGTTTCTAATGTCTTCCATGGCTACATCTAGTGATCAGTTCTCAACTGCCATCTTGATCCACGCCGTGAACTGGTAGATGACTTCTTTCTTTTCCTTCATATCTCCGTTGGCTTCCAGTATATGGAACTCTGTCATTCCTTCTTATCACTTGCTCTAAGCACCTTTTCTTGAATCTCCATTTTCTCTAGGTTTTTTTTTTTGCTTTGATTTCTCAAGGGATAACATATGTTCAAGCTTGTATGTATAAGTGTTTAAATGCTGCCAAACTAATTAACATCTGTATTAAGATCCAGAGCAGTCACCCAACTCCAACAGTCTCTCCTGTATTCCTTCCTTGTAATATCATAGTGCCTAACCACTGTTATAACCATGGTCATCTCAGGTCAACCATGTCTGATCTCCTTAATGGTCCATTAATGGTGACTGCTGTCTGGACCAAGAGTTTCCAGGTTCTTGGCATCTTGTTAAAAAAGACAAGGTAAAAAAGGATTTTATTCAAAAGCAAAGAGAAAGTATAGACAAAGCAGATACACTGTAAGGAAACCTGGCATAACCAAGATTTGCTTAAGGGCCCCAAAACTACTTCTCAGAGTTTCCTTTTTGTGGGTTCAGGAAGAAGACAAATTGATTGCTAGGGCTAGGGTATGGGTTATTTTCTCTTTTGATTCATAGCCTTGGGTCACATAAGATTTTGTTCACTGAGTATATCCTTTTGGTGATGCATGTGGTACATGGCAATCATGCACAGGCATAGCATGACAAATAGAAGATTTTCCCCTAAAACTTCATTCTGAGGACACAGTTCACCTTACTGCACATGTACCTAAAACCAGCTAGGCTGGATTGGCTCATTTCCTTTATTCCAAGATGTGTTGCTAGGGAGTTATTAGGGCAGAATGGCCAGCTGCTTTGTTTGGAGTCTCTCTCTCTCTCTCTCTCTCTCTCTCTCTCTCTCTCTCTCTCTTTCTCTCTCTCTGGTGTAGTTTGATCCAGTGTGATGGGTTTCAGGTTACTGAGCCATCCCGGCTCCATTCACTGACTTCTTCAATAGAAGCATCACAGTATTCATTACTATTTAGTTTATTTCATTCAGTTTAGATTATGAGAGTCATCCATGGTGTCTCATGTTTCAGTAGTTAACCTTTTTGCTGCTGAGTCATATTCCATTCTGAGAATAGATTATGCATTTAATCTATTTCCATAAGAATTTACATTTTGTTTTGTTTCGGTTTTTGGATATTGCAGACAAGTGGCTAGAAACACTCTTACAGAGAGGTCTTTTGGTCAATACAGCATTAACTCTACTGGATATTTATTAGAATCACAATAACAGGGTCATAAATGAAATAAACATTCAAAGTTAATAAGTACTGTGTAACATTTCCCCCAAATCAGTTCATACTCGTAGCAATTTAAGAGTGTTCTAGTGGAACATACCCTTGAAGCCAGATGATATTTATAGTCATTTTAACCTTAATATTTTGAATTTTAATTCCCACATACCAGCAAACCTTTGTCCTATACTTCAATGTTGTGAACTCAGGAGCTTCATGATTGAACTGCTGTGCAAGCAAATGGGGCTGGCTGACTCATTTATTAAAACCAAGATCAGTATGCATTCCAGTCAATTGTCTGACATCTTCACTTGGATATTACACCAATCCCTCAAACTCAACATATCTGAAACCAAACTGATGTGCCTACTCCCTAAAGATGCTGTGTCTCCAGCCTTCCCTGTCTCTGCCTCCTGCTTTTCCCCACTTGCTCATGGTGAAACCTTTCTGGGTAATTCTCAATGCTCAGTCTTCCTAATTCTAGAGGTAGTTTCTCAGGGAACACTGGCTTTCCCTTGAAACTATCCAGATTGTGACTATTTCTCAATGCCTGCACCTGCACCCATGAACAGAGTCCCTAGAGGGGTCTTGTGACCTCATAACTCATAACACATGACACTTTTTAAAAAACTTTGTTTTTTTTTTTAATTCTTTGTGTCTTTCCCATCATGCATCTCGATCTCATCCATTTCCCTGTCCTTTTGTACCCACCCTTTGTCCTTGCAACCTCCTCCCCCAAGTAAAATAAAATAAAATTTAAGAGGAAAAAAAGAAAGAAACAAAAAAGGAAAGAATCAGTCTCGTCATGAAGGATGTAGTGGGTCACGCAGTAAATTCTTTTATTCATATATCTTTACTTGCAAGTATTCATTGCAAAGAATCACTGTTCTTGTCTCTGGTTTCTACACGCTATGAACACTAGGACCTCACTGGGACTCCTCTTGGATATCCTGTTGTTGCTTTGTGTCATGGAGATCCTGCAGCTTTGGGTCTGTTGGATTGGCTTCTTCATGTGCTCCAGCAGATCACAGATGGGGTGGATATTGGTGTGGGCTAACTCATAACCCTGGTTCTGGGCCTCGGTAGTGCAGGGTTGGTCAGCCTGCCAGCTCTCCCTTGTCCTCACCAACAAGGTGAGCTCTCCAGCATTGTCCTTGCAGTGATGAGCAAGAGACTGGGCCAGTTCTCCTGCTTTCACATCCTCAGGGTCAGCACTTCTACATCTAGACCATCAGGGCCAGCACTACTGTTTTGTCCAGGTAAGTTGCAGGGGCCACTCTCCTGAGTGCTTCAGCTATCAAGGAGCAAGAACAGCTCTCCAACTCTGATGACCTCTCCCAATTAGGGGATGGCACAATCTGGCATGACTAAGAAGGAGTAGGTCACAGTACCTTGTTTCAAGTCCACCATCTGAGAGGTTGCCCAGAGAAAGAGGAGTGTCCAGTTGTCCCTTGGATGGGCATCCATGGAGATGTCACTGAATCAAGAGGCTTTGTCAAGACTGAGTGGGCTGTTCCCATGGCCACCATGTTGATCAGGAATGAAACAGATTTGCTCCTTACCTTTAATGTCACCTTCAGCTTGTGCAGGCCTCAGTGGAATGGAGCCCTGTCCCCATATGTCCATACCCAAGTGAAGGACAGGGCATCCTACTTCCTTCTTCTGATTTGGGCATTCATTCTTCCCATGTCCTTTTTTGCTCACAATAAACACAGTGGCCTTTCTAGCCTTTTCCTTTCCTGATGTCTCTGGCTTCCACCTCTGTGGCCTCTTTTATCAGTCTCCCCAAATGCTGCCACTACTGCTCAATTCAATCTTTTGTTCTGATTTTCTTCTGCAGAGCATGGTTACTGTAAGTCTTTTGAGCAATCTCTAATATTTGGGACCTACTCATACCCTCATTCCCTTCTAATTTCTGAAGGTTCCTTCTAATATGTGGTGCCAAGTTCATAACAAAAGCTGTATGAGTTCCTTGCTGGTTTTCTGGTGCATTTGGGTCTATGGGGTAAGCACTCAGTAAGCCTTGGAGAGGTGCATCAGGACCCCAGTGGGTGATTTTTGGGGCTTTTGTGTAACCTCACTCACAGTTAGACAGATTGGTAGGTTTTCTAGCAGCTGCCTCCAATTCTCCCAAAAGGGCCTTGGTACAATTGTCCAGAGTTTTCTTACCATGGTCAGTGTCAGGGTTCCTGTCAGGCCAGGCAGAGGTGAAAAAATCTACTGTATTTGGGCTGTATTGTTCTCAACAGATCCTCTGCCCTGACTGAGTGGCTTTCCTACTCTCAAGCTAGAACCTGTCCCACTAAGGTTGTGTAGAGGGTGGCCAGGAGCTGTTGGAAATCATCCTAGGTTGGTTGGTGGGTAAGAAAGACTGTCTTGAGGAAGCGAGAATGTGAGGTTTTATAGAGAATGATGGGTTCTGACTTTTCCAATTATACAGATCACTAATTGAAAAGGTGACATAAACCATAAACGGGGTGGTGGGGGAAGTTTTGGGTTCTTGGGCCAGCCCACTGGGAGTGCCTCCCTTAGAGGGAGGATGGAGGAAAGCTGCTTCCGCACAAGGGAAATTCCTCCTGAATCCCCCATAGGCAGAGCCACTCTTCCTGTGTGGAGAGGAGAGAGGGCTCAAGGGAAAATGGCTTGGGAAACTACTCCCCCATCTCTAGGTGCTACTGAAGGCCATACTGTGGTATCTGGTGGGGGAAATTCAACTTCCTGGGATGGGGCTGAGAGAACAGGTGGAGGTTTGGGTTTTTCTGGGCAACCTGACAGATCCAAGAGGATTTGCTCCCTAACAAGAGGGTTCAGGACTTAAACCAGGGGGATGGTTCTTGAATCAGAAAAAGCCATTGACCAATATAGGGAAACTGGTCATTGGGTTGGGGGAGTGGGTCTTCAGTAGCCGTGTTTTAGATGATCTGAACCATCTAGGGGTCCAGAGATCCTTTACTGGGCTACCTGACTCCAAAAGAGGGACAATCAACTTTGAAAAGGTCTAGAATTGTTTGCATGAGACATGGCCACCATACCTATCCTTGTCTGCAAAGCCCTCCTTGAAGTGTTTTAACATGCCCTTCAAGGGTGTCTTGGGACTGCTCACTCCCCTCCCCATTTTTGATCTGTTTCCCCAACTAACAGAACTGACAGAAATATGCAAAGAGACACACAGAGAGGAAAACAGTAGAGACAACCAGAAGTCGCCACTATGCAGACTTAAACCAAGGAGTCTGGTGATATCTCATGTAGATCCTGGATACCGAAATTAGGACCACATCCAGACTTTCCTAAGTGCTCTACTCAGAAGGCACCATAAACAGACTTACCTCTGGGGGCAGCAGATTCAGGTGGCTTTCTGTAATTTTCTGTTTTGCTATCAGTGTAGTACTGGTTTCATAAGAAGAAACGCATACTGTTCCTTTCCTTTCTGTTTTGTGGAATGGTTTTTTGAAGTACTAGCATCAGTGTGGTAGAATTCAACAGTTATCCAAGCCTTTTTTTGTGTGGATATATTTAATTACTACTTTAATCTCATTGCTTGCTATGAATCTAAGATGTTTATTTCTTATTGATTGACCTTTTTGATTGTCCTATGCATTTAGAAAGCTCCCCAGTTCTGTATTTTCCAGTTTTTTGGAACACTAGTTTTCCAAGTATACCTTACTGATTCTCAGTCTTTCATTGGAAAAGTCAGTCACTTCTTGCTTTGTATGTTTCCTTTTGGTAATTTTGCTTTGCAGTTTTAAGTCTTGTTTATCTTCTCAAAGAACAAATTCTTAGTTTGGTTAATTGCATACATTGTTCCTTTAATTGCTGTGTTTCCAGGCTCTATGTCAACTTGACATGAGCTAGAGTCATCCCAGAAGAGGAACTCTCAGTAGAGAAAAATGCCTCCACAAGATTGGCCTATAGGCAAGTCTGTCAGGAATATTCTTGATTGATGATTGGTGTGGGTTAGCCCATCCCATTGTGAGTGATGCCAACACTAGACAAGTCCTGAGCTGTACAAGAAAACTGACTAAGAGGGTTATGATGAGAATTCAAGGAGGAGCACTCCTTCATGTTCGCTGCTTCAGTTCATGCCTCCAGGTTCCTGCCCTGTCTTCTCTCAGTGCTAAACTATGATGGGGGACATATAATCCAATTAAATCCCTTCTCTCTCAAGTAGTTTTTGCTAATGGTGTTTTATCACAACCATGGAAAGCAAACCAGGGCATTCTTCATTTCATTAATATCTGCCCATATTTTTATTTCTTTCTTTTGAGTTTGGGTTGTTTTGTTTTTCTAGAACCTGGAGACACATTCAGTTATTTATTTGTGATCTGTCCAATGTACATGCTCACAGCTATAAAAATCTCCTCTTAGAATGGGCTTAGCTATTTTCAAGGTTCTGGTACATTACATTTTAATTTTTATTTAATTCAACAAACTTTTAAAATTTCTTCTCTTCCCTTTTATGTTTATTAAAGTTATAAGATTGTGTGTGTGTGTGTGTGTATGTGTGTGTGTGTGTGTGTGTGCTGCACACGCACGCATGCAAGTGAGTACACGCATGCGTGCAATTTCAATAAATGTTTTTTTGGGTCAAGTTTACCAGAACTGAAACCCTGAGTGAATTCACATGCAGCAAATTTATTACACGTCTCAAGAATAATCACCGAGTGACCTAAATAAATGAGAAAAAATGAGAAAAACCATGGAAATGTATGATTTCAGGTGACGTTCCAGCCTTACTTTCTCTTTCTGCATCTGCCCCAGCTCAGCCTGCTGAAGTAGGACCCACTGGAGTGTGATTAAGACACCACATTGCGTACTGGCTGAAGGCAAAGGATCTGAGGTCTAGTCAGTCATTTAATAAGGGCTACCCACAGGGGATGTACATTCCTAAGGACCTCTCACCCAGTGCTAGCTATCAAGGCAGCCCTAGCCGTGCCTCAGGAGAATCTCAGCTAAAAGCTAGGAGTAGAAAAAGTTCCCACATGAGGCCAGGAGGACTGTACCAGTATAGGATCAGTAGGGTTTGGGTAGGATACAAGGAATTAATTAAAGAACCATGGATATTATGGCCCAAAGAATGAAGCTATGAAATTCTTAATGTGGAAATAAGAACTCCTTACCATCACTGATAATTTTCTTATTAAACATATGTTGCTCTTCACTTGATGCTTTTCCTCTCTGAAAGTGAGTTGGTAGTGTTACCTTAAGACACACAAAAAGTCTGAGTCTTAAAATAGAGGGGAAAAAAATCAAACTATAGAGGTATTGAGAGATTCAAATTTGTAAAATGCACAGGCTCTTGTAATTTTTGTATTTTTAAATATAAATTTACATTTTACACAGTAAAAATAGTGGCAGGAGAATATAAATGAGAGAGAGAGCCTGGAATAAGAAGAAGCAACTGCCACGTTCCCAGGATAAACACCAATATAAACCTGAATTTTCATGTGGATGCTGATGCAAAGGCAAGGGGTGAAACAGACAAGATAAGGTACTTTTTTTTTTCTAGAAAGAAATCTTCAATACATCATCATTCCTCCTTTTGGTTTTCCTATCATTAAAAGAAATCCACGGAAGAGGGGGCAGAGGGATTTTAAGAGCCAGGGGATCAGGGAGCTTTCTGTGAGATTGTGTTTCCTTACAATATTGGAAGCTACACCCATAAGGTCTTACTAACATGAGTGTCCAAATGTGAGCTGAACAAAGACAACACCAATGGATATGCCAAATGGGATGAGGAAAGTGGGCACACACACACACACACACACACACACACACACACACACACACACTATTATTGACAAAAGAGGCCATGGGAAGGAGAATGAGGAGAGGGTGTATGGGAGGGTTTGGAGAGATAAAAGGAAAGGAAGGAATGTTGTAATTACATTATAATCTCAAAAATAAAATCCACGATGAAGTATTAAAATAGCACAGCCAAGAATCACAGTTTCTCATTATCAGCATTAACGGAGACAAGTACCAAGTCCCACCCCTTCACACTGAGACAGTCTAACTCAATCTGATGGAACACACCAGAAAAGACACAAAGCTCATTGATCTCCCAGGCTGTTTGATTAGTCCATGTGATTACTTGATGCATTTCTGAATGGAAGCAGACTATTACCAGTCCTTTTCAAATTTGACAATTCAAATATTTCAATTTCTGAGATTAATAAGAACCTGATTATAAGTGGTTGACACAAAAGGAGACATCCTTGCCAATAGGCTGCTAACATTTTTACTAGGAGAGCATACTGTCTGTAGTGAAGAAATATACAGGTCTTCTGTAGGGAATATTTCTGTGTTGCATTTTTATAACCCTGCATTGCATCTGATTTGAATATGATATCCAAATGTTAATGCTCCAAATGGGCAGGAACAATGCAAAATGGCAAACAATACAGGAATGACTAAGAATTTTATTCCTTTAGAGACTGTTCTTAATCCCCATTCATACCCTCTGTCCTCTATTAAATTTACAAATTCAAGTACATATTACTTAATATAGACCCTGCATTCATCAAGTTGCAAAGCCCACTATAAGTGTCTTTTCTTCTCTGCATGCATTTGTGTTTATTCTATTCTCCAGTTCTGCAATCCACCATATATGACACGCTGAAAAATCTATAGCATAGGGCAGCAGCAGAAGACCCAGAGAAATGCTGCACTTGGAGTCCAAAGGCAATCTATGGTCAGAATTCTTCCTTCTGTTGGAGAAGTCAGTCTTCTGCTATTAAAGGCATCAACTGATTGAGTGAGGACCAATTATATTATGGAGAATAATCTGCTTTACTCAAAGCCTACTCATTTAAACGCTACCCTCATCTGAGAATATATACACAGAAGCACATAGATTTTGGTTTGACTAAACATCTGGGTATTGTAGTTTAGCCAAGTTAACATGTAAAGTTGCTTACAGACATATGGCAGTATATATCCTTGTCATGAGCTAAAATGTGTCCACTAAAATCCATAAGTTCAGTCTCTATGTCTCCACGTATCAGAATGCATTCATAGTTAGAGAATAAGTATTTAAAAAGACAAGTTCAAATGAGATTTTCAGAGATTCAGTATAGAAGAAATTTAGGTATCAGACATACCTGTGCACTGAGGGAGGCCAACGCTGTGGGTAATGTAAAAATTTGCTAACCATGAATCCAGACCACAAACAAAAGCCAAGTGTGGCCGGACCTCAGCCCTGGGCTTACAGCCTCCAGCACTGATATCATAGTTTTGTCTTAAACTGTTCAGTGTGTAGTATTTCATTATAGAAGTCCTAACAAAATGTAATCTTTAAAGTCTCTCAGAGCCAATTAAATATCAAAACACACGACATGTGTGTAAAATAAGTGCTTGGTGCCTGGCAGATTTTAAGATGTTTGTGATCCACATTAAGCCTACATGCATTATTGTTGTAGAGATGACTGTTTTCCTTAGACAGAAATAAGATTATTAAGCCAAAGAGAGGACGTAGTGAGCAAAATGACCCCATAGAGAGTCATTAGTAAGACGTCCAAATAATGCAAAGAAATAATAAACATGGCAAGTTAATGACAGATTACTCTATTTTTAATAGCTAAGGCAGTAGTTTTAAAAATCCAAAGGGAAACCAGGCAGTAATATCTGGCTGTTGACTGTTGAGTTCTCAATATTCAGCACCCTGTCCATCACAGAACAGGCCCCGCCCATTGAAACAGACTGCTTGACCATGGCACCTGCTTAGATTAGCTTCATGTTAAATGTTGGAGAGCATTCATTACAAATATAGGTTCAGTCATTTACAAATGACAACGTGACAAGCAAAACTTCCAGTGCTTTTATATGGTGTCTAATTAATGAAATCCTTGTATGTTTAGGCTATGGAGACATGAGCAGATGGTTAAAGTCAATGTTAGAGAATTTGGAGTTGGCACAGCAGATATCCTGTGGATAGGACAGAACATGATTACAACCAGGCTGACTTATGTTTCGACATGTTACTTGTTATAAAATAACTCTGGACAGATCCTGCTTCATTCAGTTTTGTTTTTATTTTTTATTTTTTATTCTTTTGTTTTTTCGAGCCAGGGTTTCTCTGTGTAGCTTTGCGCCTTTCCTGGAACTCGCTTTGTAGACCAGGCTGGCCTTGAACTCACAGAGATCTGCCTGCCTCTGCCTCCAGAGTGCTGGGTGGGATTAAAGGCGTGCGACACCGCCACCCAGCTCAGTTTTGTTTTTAAAGATAAGCCATTTGTTTACTTCAACCAAGCAGAAGAAAAGTTAGGAAAAATAAAAAGAAATTTTGTCAAACGTGTTGGGGAAAGAGTGAAACTCACTCGTCGATAGCTGGAGAGATGAAGCATACCATGGAGATTACAGTTATAAAGCTAAAAACAATAAAGGAAGCTGTGAAATTATGGCATAAAGAAAGAAAAAAGGGTTGCTATAAACATATGCTTCTGAGGATAGTTTGGCTATGGAGGTGAAGTGGATGGATTGGATCTTGAATGTAATAACAGGAAGGACAGTCATACCTCCCCACTGCTCTCCAAGGTGAAACAAAGGGCTGTGGAGGGAAGATACATTTCAGGAAAATAAAATAGGTGGAGAGCATTCAGGACCAAGAACCGCAAAAAGGGCCATCTTGAGAACCACCTCTCCATCCTCATCTAGTCCATGGGTACATAGCAACACCTTTTCACTGGGTGGTTGCTATGAAATTTTAGGAAAGGTATATGGTAACCTATCCAATCCAAAAGAAACAGGATTCAATTTCTTCAATAAATAGAAATTGACAGCTGAAATAGTTTGTATGTTCTGCAGTTCTTACTGCTAAAGTAGAATAGTTAAGGGGAGGCAGCCTACCCATGCATGTAAGTTAGGTACCAAATCTGTGGATATGCTAGGATGTCTAAGCTGGCCCCCAACCTCCGTTCTGTTTGCTGCAGTTGTCCTTTCGGGAGATGCTCTCTTGAAACTTTCACTAATTGTGCTAAAAATTAAGATAGCTAGCACAGTTCCCTTTGGAATATTTCTGTCTAAGGCTTACTTTAAGGGGAAGGAAAAAATAAAGAATAGTGCTTTAGAAAGGCACGCCAAGAGCTGGGGGAGAATAGAAACATAATGAGTGATGATTCGGTACAAGTCATTTCTGAAGTGATTAAGACACATCAGGGACCTTTCCTAGCAAGCATTAGTTGTCAACTTGACATGTCTGGAGTCGTCTGAGAGAAGAGCCTCATCTGAGGAATTGCCTGGATTAGTTTGTCCTGTGGATGTGTCTGAAGCTGAAGTTTCCTCCAGTCCTGCCCAGCCCCATGGACCCTGCAGCCACTTATAAAATAATCACTCAGAAGCTTAATATTATTTATAACTGCTTGGCCATTAGCTCAGGCTTATTACTGACTAGCTCTTACACTTAAATTAACCCATAATTCTTATTTTTGTTTAGCCATGTGGCTTGGTACCTTTTCTCAGTTCTGCCTTGTCATCTTGCTTCCTCTGTGTCTGGCTGGTGACTCCTGACTCTGCTCTTCCTCTCCCCAGAATTCTCCTTATCTGTTTATCCCACCTATACTTCCTGCCTGGCAACTGGTCAATCAGTGTTTTATTTAACCAGTGTACAAAAGCATTATCCCACAGCATTTTGATATCGTCTTGATTATTAATTGATGCAGGAGGACCCAGCCCACTGTGGTCAGTATCATTCCTAGGCAGGCAGTCCCAGGCTACATAAGAAAGCTAAATAAACATGGGCCCATGAGTGATCCAGCAAGCAGGGTTCCCCCCTCATTCCTGTTGTGCTTCCTTGACTCTGAGTGAGTTCCCTTGTCAGAGATAATGGTTTGGGGAATGGGAAGCAGTCTTACCTTCAGCTTCCTGCCTTGAATTCCTGCCCTGACTCCTCTCAATGGTGAACTGTGCCGCAGAAGCGTGAGATGAAATAAACCCTTTCTTCTGTTGTTTTTGGTTTCTGTGTTTGATCACAATAATAGAATGGAAACTGGATTAGTTCCAGTATGTTCTAGATGATGGTATGTGATAAATTACCAACTCAGAGAACTGAGGGAGGGAGATCTTGAAGTTTTCCTGGTTGACAATAGATTTAGTTTAAGAAATGAATAAAATAAATGCTCTAAATATAGGAAATGTAGTAACAAGGGAGACTAAGTGATTCTAATATACAGTATGAGATCTGTCACCATGAATGTAATTGTGGGTATCATGCAATTCACTTGAATTATGTGCTCAATTCTCTTTAAGAATAGAATTCTATGCTTCTCCACACCAATATATTCACAATTTCAAATTGATGCAAAAATGATCCTGTTATTGAATTTTAGAATACTAAGAAAAATCTTACCAGACTATTGGGGCTGAGTGGAATAAGGATCCAAACACTATTTTTAGATGAAGCATATGAAAACTTCACTATTTTTTGTTATTTTATTTTATGTTTGGGAGATTATTCATCCAAACAGTCAGAATTCTGTCTTCATTCTCTCCTGAACTTACTCCTCAAAGAGCATAAATTTATATGTATGTATTTTCCAGAATAATGCTAGAAATTTTATTTTACCATAAAATCATGTCTGTGCTGAAATAGTTTCTGTAAGAACCAATTTTGTAGTTATATCAGAAAAAATAATACTGATTACAAATGACAAAGAATTAGGGATACAACAAATAAATACTTATGTTGGTAGATATAAAAAGGAGTTACATCCTTAACCTGTCACTAGATTCACGAGCACAAAGCAACCCGAAGCTATGCCACACCGGGCATTTCAACAAAGAATGCCCAGTGTTTAATATCTTTATGATGAAAGTCATTCATCTTTTGACTATTGACCTGCTCAGATCTTTTGTCTGTCTATTGCCCTCTGGAGGAAGATACTTTCTCACTTTAAATTGGCACTTTAAAAAGATGATCTGGTGAGGATTTCCATGTGGGCAAGAGCAAGGCAGTGATTAGATTTTCTCATGTCAGTAGAGAAACTATGAAAAGTAAAATCAATGCTATGAGTTTTTTTTTTTTAAAGTAAACTCATTCCATAAACTACATTTGTCTTTATTCCAAGAATATGTTCTATTTACTTCTATGGTTTTTTTAAGAAAAATTATGAAACAATGATGACAGTCAGTATTTGTTTAACATTTTTATTTAACAAAAGAATTGATGCCTTATTGATCCTCAAATTAAAAAAAAAAACAACAAAACCAGAAATTAGTAAGTTTGAGAAACTGTAAACACTAAGCTCCCACAGGGCAACTGGCTGTAAAAACACTGAAATTCATAAGTGTTGCCTAACTCAATTACCTAACTTTACCAAAGCATGTTTTTCAAAGAATAGAGAAGTGATGAGGTTCTTTCAGACTTCTTCCATGGGAACCACCCCCACACACCTCCATCTTCTCAAAATTAATTAACTAAAATAACTGTAACATCATTTCCTGTCATGGATGAGATTTTCAGGACACTCTGACTGCTCATGTTTTACCAGCAATTATGTATTCAAAAGAAATATTCATATCCTTTGAACCTTCATGTTAGAAAAGCAACATTCTTGCTTTTCCAAGGTAAAAACTGGCACAGACACTTGGGCTTTGCAACCCTATAAGAATGCGTTTGAGAGAGTCTGGTAACTCCAAGTTTGATAAATACAATGGCAGGGTTGCTTTGTCTTTTTCTAGGGAGTACAACATAAGAATCTCCAGAAGTGAAAACACGGGGCTTGGTGTTTCTAAGGATGAAGAGCTATATTCTGAGAGCAGGTGGGAAGACCTTAAGAGAAAATGAGAGTCTACAAAGTGAGACATCCTGTGTCCCTTTTCTACTTTCTTCTCAGAGTTACTCTTATAGTAAGAGAAGCATGATCTATGTAACAAGGAAAAGAAATCTGTCAAAAACAAACCTTGTAGCTTTAACAGTGATCAAGGATTCCACCCTCTTCTCTCAAATGAGGACAAATGTATTTTTAATTAGTTTATTTATTTATTTTACATCCTGGCCAGAGGTTCCCCTCCCTCCTTTTATCCCAGTCCCTCTTCCACTCCCCTTTGTTTCCATTCCCCTAATCCACTCCTCCTCCATTTCTGTTTAGGAAAGGGCAGGTCTCCCAAGAGTATCAACAAAACATGGCATATCAAGTTGCAGTAGGACTAAGTACCTTCCCATGGGTATTAAGGCTAGGCAAGGCAACCCAGTTTGAGGAGTAGGGTCTCAAAAGCCAGTAAAAGAGGAGGACAAATATTTTTAAAAGTATCACTCTAACATTAAGTGAGTAAAAGACATTGAAAATCTTGTTTTGAATTTGTCAGGGAACGTTAAGGAGTAAACATCACTCTTTCCTTTGTTTTTTATATTTTCCTTGGTTTTTTTTTTCATGTTTTTCCTTTGTTTTCCTTCAAAGCACAATATAGGAGGGATGGAATGAGTCAGCTTGGATTGACTATTTGACAGCTTTTATGAATTCAGAGAGCATATCCCAGACTTGTAAAGAAATCAGAGCAGCTGGTATTGCCCCTGCACAGTTAAGGTGCAGAATCACTTGAAAGAGATGATTAACCCTCTTTGGTGTCTGAGTCATCAAAGTGTTTGATGCTTTTACATGAATGAGACCATCACTTGAAGCATAAACCTCATCACTTCTCTATTCTTTGAAAAACATTAAAGCAGTCATCTGTTTTGCTTATTTCTTTTATTTTTGAGATTATAATATAATTACATAATTTCCCCTTCCCTTTCCTCCCTCTAAGCCCTTCTATTTACCCCCTCCTTGCTCTCTTTTAAATTTGTGGCTGATTTTTCATTCATTGTTGTTATATGAATAAATGTATATACATACATATTCCTAGCTATAACCTGATCAGTCTGTATAGACTATTTCTCTGACTCTCAGCATTCTTTAGTTGCTTGTAATTCTTTGTGTAGGGTTGAGGCCTTGAACTCCTGCTAGTGAATTGACAGTTCTAAGCTACCCAAATAGAAATATTAGAAGCCACATAGATGTTTAAAAAGTATTGATAAGATGGCTGTTTGATTATGGCTTAGAGTTTCACATTACTGTCTTTAGACAGAGACGGTAATGAACCTGTGAAAATAAGAGTAATCTCATTTGCTCTAATGGAGTGTCAGTGGAGAGCAGGAACACACAAATAGGGAAATGATATCAAGAGAAACTCATTTATAAGAGTGGCAGAGATGCTGTCTTACTTCTCTAGGTTTTCTTTGTCTATTGTTTAGCTTTATACATTAGGAAATATAAAATATATGCACATACAATGGTACATGCATTCATACTAAGAGCTCCTGTTTATCAAGCCACAATAAAATGTCCCCATCAACTTCTTTTCTCTCCCAGATTATTCATTTCTGTTTACAGACAAGGTTTACATCTAAGTCAGGAGATTTTGGGTTGATCTAATAATGGTCATCCACGACATAGGTGACATTCACTCAATCATTTTAAAGTCTTCATGAAATAAAGACCAACTTCTCCCTAACAATAAGAAATTCTGCCTGCAGATGAGATGTGAATTGCCACGAGGAAATCCTCTGGGTCTCGAGCCTATCATCGAGATTTCGTCACTCAACAGCATAGATTAGCACAGGCTGATTGCATATCTATTAATCTCATTTTTTTTTTTCCTGTGCACAGAACTGGACTATATTTCCCAGCCAGTCTTTCAATCAGGTTACATGGTTTGCCGGTTTTCTCCCTGGATAAGTGTGAGTGAAGTGATGGGTTTGGTCTATACAAACAAAAATTGTAGGATACCTTCACCTTTCTCTATAAATTGAGGTTGATATACAGAACTTGTTACAGGTAGCATATATTCCAGCTTTTCTTTAGTCCCTGAGTAAACCACAGAAAAGGAAAAACTTCCTTATGGCTTGCCATTTAGACTGAGATGAATTGGATACATTTATGTTGTATAAAATCACAATATCACCCTACTTAGTCTATGAGTGTTGTAATTAGCCTTATTTTGAAGTTAAATAAAGCAGAAAAAAGTTGGCTTTGTGCAGCGACTTTCAGCTGCCTTTATTGCATTCAGGAAGAGGTCCTTTTATGGGGCTGAAGCTCAGGATAAGGGCTGACCTGATAAATCCATTCATGGGTCATCTACATATCTGTCACGGTTAAAGTCAGAGAAAGGAAAGAGATCTCCCTGGAGACAAAGCAGAGAGCAGGTGGGCTCAGGGCAGGTCATCAGCAACAACCCTCTTTGAAAAGAAGAAAGAGTACAAGACACCAAGAGAAAAAGTCAGCGTGCACATTTAAAAAAAAAAGAAGAAGAAGAAAGGATACTTTTTAAATGGAAAGTCTGTCAGGATTACCAACCCGACACAGTTAAGGTAGCTAAAGACTAAAGGAAAGGCCACTTAGCCAATTAGCGGTCGAGCGCTGACCTTTACAAGAGCCTTTTCGGAAGGCTGGCCTGAGTGGACGCCAGACTGAGATGCTTTGACATGTGACTGAAAAGTGGGAACTTGTGGGTGTTTTGTGTAGAGTCACCTTTGAAGGTATTTGAAAATAAAGACCCCCCCCACACACAAAAGGTGTCACATAGAATAAGCATTTTGGTCACTGGATCAGCTGAACATTGAGAAAAGCAAAAAATGATAACAATAGTGAAGGGGCCAGTCCCTTTTGATTTGAGAAATTCTTATGTTGTTGAGAATAATAAAGGAATCAGTTACCCATCTTAATAATATATTCAAGCCATCGGTAAGTATATCTGGGACTACATTGAAAGAATCATCACCGTGTAAGACACGGTTTGAAGTTATTTTGTCAAGTTGGAAAGGTAAGCTGAAATAAAATTGCATAAAGAATAAAGCATATAAGAGAATATACAAGCATAAATAAAATAACATAAAAGTATCATATAAGAATAAAGTTGGGGGTTGAAAAGGGAGAACACTTACGTACTATCATAAGATGGGGACTAATAAGCACAAAAGAATTGGGGAGGAAATATATTGGAGGTCACCAGCATTGGTGATGAGTTCTTCATGAACTATTGGCATTCTTCAAATATTATTGACATTTAAAGACCATAGAGAAAAATCTAGGATCCTGTTGGTTTATTTATTTTCAGGCACTATCACTGAACTCATGTTGAAGTTCAACAAATTAAGAATATTGCATGAAAGCCAGCAGAGTCCACAATGAGGAATATGCCAGAGGAAATGTGCATATGTGGGAAACTGAAAGGGAATAAGACAATAGAACTTACAGTTTTGAAGAGACTTCAAGGCAAAAAAATGAAACCTTGTCCACAGCCATGTGTACTGACATGGAGTCTGTGCCAGATGGGGCTCACACAGGTGGTGCCAGGAAGAAAATCATTGTGAGACTGGGAGAGAGAAGCCTGTCAAGAGGTGTACATGGCAACCTAAGTTGCCTTAAAGGGTTGGAGGAGTTCATGGCCTAGTGAGAGCTAAGCAGATATTCTAGCCTAACAGGATAGGGTGTTCCCAGGTCAAGAAGATGGAGCACACATTTACAGGGGAAGGTGGATTAATAGAAAACTAAATAGCAAAATTCAGACGACTGGATAGATACTGAACTATGAAATGGAAGGAAATTGGAGCAGAGAAGATTGACCTTGAGCTAGGATGATGTTGAACCTTCTAAGCATCTTCCCAAGCTCTGAACAGGTGGGTGATGAAGGGGGTTGGGTGGTACTAGCAATAGGTTCCTGTGATTTCACATCGTTGTAAAACTTGCAGAAATAAGATTAGTTTGTCAAAAAAACCCTATCTTTTTCTAAATTATGTCTTGAGCATCACTAAATCTAAGTACTGCATTAGTAGGGCATGAATGTCAAGAAAGAATTGTTCCTTTCCTGCAGATTTGGGATAGACGTGGTGAAAAGCAGGTGCTGCCTACTCTTTCCTGTTTCCTGGCATTGTAATAAGAGAGTTTTGTGAACTGGAACTGCTAGGCTCACAGCCTACCAACATGGACATTTCTAAAGCAGACATAGTATAAGAAAAGTAAATACCAAAAGCCATAGAATACAGGTGAGAGTGTGGAGAAGACAGCTGTAGTTTTATATTCTGTGGTGCCAGCAATGATGTAGAAATGAAAAGAGAACACATTTGGGGACCACACCCAAAGTGCTTGATTGTTGAAGAATTCACCTTTCTACTAGTTGCAAGATCTTATAAAAACATACCCAGCTCCTTTTGGTCTGCTTTTATGTTTATGAAATTCATCCCTCCTCACCTCCATGTTTCCGGCACTCTTAGGCATATGAACTGTGAAAGTCATATACACTGCAGGATTGTAGTACCGATTGGGGGAGAATCCACAGAGGATAAAAGAGAGCCATATATCATGCATGACTTCAATAATCAAAATTCACGATTTAAACTTATAATTAGCTCATGTGAGAGAGTCATTAAAACTTGGTTAAGACTATAGACTTTAGAGCACGACTTGGAATGTGTGTGACTAATGATTAACTTGGGCAAGTGGCTTTACACTTTCTGCAGGTTCTTTCTCAGTTTCAGGATGATCCCAATAAGTAGTGAACATTTAGTACCTTCATCACGTGGTTGTGAAGATTAAAGGATTAAACATGCCTTTCATGTTGGAAATACTGGTTAACACCAGCAGTTGTTATCAAGGTTTTTAAATCTCTTAAACTAAATCCTAGTTTTCCAGACTGTGATAGGTGGGAGTGGCTGGAGGGATGCTAGCTGTTAAAAGATAAATGGAGGCTATCATCTTGAGGTTTTCATTTGCTGGTATCCATTCAATTTTTTTTATCTTTTCAAAGAATATAAACTCTTTTGAATGAAAGTGAACATTTACTATTTTAATAGGGCATATGCATAGGTTGCAATAAAATACATTTATCCACCTAACTATCATCTATCTGTCTGTGTGTCTGTCTGTCCATCTGCCTGCCCACTCACCCTATCTATCATCTATCTATCTATCTATCTATCTATCTATCTATCTATCTATCTATCTATCTATCTATCTATCATCTCTTTTTTTTTTTTCAAGACAAGGTCTCCTTATATAGCCCAGGCTGGCCTTAAACTTGCATTTTTCCTTCCGATACTAGAATTATAGGGTGTGATACTGTGTCTGGCTGCAGTATGCGAATATGTCTGTAAAGGATTATGATCAAATCACAGTAGTTATCACTTCCATCTCCTGAAACATTTACAATAGTTTATTTCAATTAAAAATTTTTACATTTGCTTTATTTTATTTCATTTGTATGTATGCATGCATGTGTGAATGCATGTGTATGTTTGTGTGTGTACATGTGCATGTGTGTGTGCATGTGTGTGTGTGTGTGTGTGTGTGTGTGTGTGTGTGTGTGTGTGTTAGCATACGCGTGGAGATTGTAGGCCAACTTGCAGGACCCACTCACTGTTTTCATTTTACCATTTGTGTGTTCCAAGGATCAAACTTAGGTTATCATGCTGGGTGGCAGGAGTCTTTACCCACTGAACCGTCTTAACTGCCTTTGAAATACTTTTTGATAAATATATGGCTACTTACATTTATGAAGTAGTATTTGTTTGATATAAATGTACAATATATCACTATAACCTCTATGTAATTAGAATTTACATCCTTTTATTCCTTTGTATTTGAAACCTACTTTCTAGATATTAACATGCAATAATTTCTTATGAAGTATAGTCATCTTATTGTGCTACAAACACTAGAATTATTTCCTCCTACCTGACTATAGGCAGCTGATATCCAATTTTCTACAATTCTCCCCATATAGCCTCTACTAATCTTATTCAACATTCACATTGAACCCTGCATTTACAGAGAGGACTTCAAAGAAGTCTTTGGGACTATGCTGTCTTGGGGAGAATAGGGATTACACCTTTGGAACTTGGAAGTGTATGTGTGTGTGCTCATCTGTGAAGTTTGGGATTCTCAGAGGAGATGGGCAAGAATTCCTGTTCAGATTTAACCCTTGTTGAGAGCTATAGAGGTATCACCACCTCTTGCTTTATCACTGACTTGGGTAGATTGAAAGTCTAGAGTTGTATATAGCTTGTGCAAACCCTAATTTCCTAGATTGGAGAAAAATCTTGACAGGTTTTAACTTATCACTTTAACTGAGACATCTTTCCAGTATCTTGCTGTTTTAAATAATTGAAGGCACTGCAACTTGGATGGCTTACGAAAAAGGCAAGCTAAGATAGTTCCAGAAATGCTGAATTTGCTATGCATTTTTTTTTTGTAAATTCTCAATTTCCTTATTTACTCTGACTAAAAAAAAAATTGGCAAATTTTCAAGTTTAGAATACCTAAATATATAATCCCTGGAGAATACTTCTTTTTAAAAAAAATCTTTTCTCACTCGATAGACTTGCCAAAATGTAAGAATATATTTCCTTATTAACACTGTGTCTTATTTTGAAAGAGAAACTGGATTGGGCTCTAACATAGACATAAGGACAAAGAAGATATATACAAACATAGAACATATTCCATACCATTCTTAGCATATGTGCCTTCGGCACTGTGGACCTCTTCTTTGATTCTTTACTTCTTTGACTATAAGTGAGGGGCTTCATCTGGCCACTGGAGGAGGGGTTGTGTTTCTTGCTTCTTTACTTTTACATATTCCTTTCTCTGTTTGGGTGAAAGAAACTCTGTTTGTTTCTTCCTGGAACAAATCAAAGCCCACTTTAGATATATCTTCTGCTATCACGCCTCTCTGATGATCCAGCCATCCATATTATGACTTTATCTTTGTGTGTGCAGCATTCTGTACTTGATAAAGTACAGAGAAATCGTTTTCTTACCTATCTGTATTTTCCAATCTTTTGGCTTGTTTGTTTAGATGTCACACCCTAGCTATCTTAATGATTCTGGCATGGGTGTGGTCATATTCTACTTATCTTAATGATTCTGGCACGAGTGTATAGCGAATTCTCAATATCTACCTTTTAATGGAAGCTCAAAGAAGGCATGGTAGATACTAGCTTGTGAAAGTGTCAGATGTTAACAGAGGGCTCAGGGAAGCAGTCCTGAATTGCGTCATATAAGTATCTTTGAAACAGATCTCTGATGGTGGAGACACCCACGGTTATGCCAGACTGTACGTAACTATGTAAGGAAATTAGGGATGTCTGGAGGAAATAGTCAGGGCACCTTGCAGATGAATGTAGTCAACTTTCATCAACTTTTAAGTTAAGAATTTATAATATGACAAGTAATTATACATTTCTTACTCAAGTAATTTTTGTAATCAAGCAATTTATTAATCAGGTGATCTGTAAGCCCTATGAGGCACAGATCCATAATATCACAAGTAATTTCGTGTTCATTAATCAGGTAGTTTGCACCCAGTCCTGTGGTACTTGATCAGAGATGATTGAGGATGCCCAGAGAATTATAGAACCTACTTCCTAACACAAAGCAGTTGTCTTTTATGCAGGAATGGGTAGATAAAAAATAGAACAAGAGGAGATGAAGTAAGCTGGTATAACAGGATGAGACATAGGATGTATCTTTTTACCAGGCATTGGTTAGTGCCCAAAGTTGAGACTATCAGGTAGTGTCTATGCTCATGCTCTAAAAGAGAACTTCTAGAAATTTCCCCTGAGATTTAAAAAACTGGACCCAGGTGGTCAATCCAACTTTCTTCTTCCATCTTCTCTTGGGGCTATTGAGAAGGCTGAGAGGAGGTAGAATGCTGAAATCCCATAGATGGGAGAAGTCTGTGGACCCTTGATCCAGTGAACAGAATTAAGTACTGCTGGGAAGGAACCCTTAATAAATGGCCATGGGGAGAAAGAATTGCTTTAAAGATTAGAGGCAATTGTATAGAAGTGAAACATAGTGTACAAACATTCCCCAAAATTCTCTGGACTATTAGACTTACAGTGAGACTATTTTGTGCACTGCAACTGTCTGGGTTTAGGTTCCACTGAAATGGACAGTTCTGATTTGGGAGACACATAGGAGAGACATAGATGGAAGAAATCCTTGGAGTTTCTTGAGAAGGGAAATGATAAATTTTGTGGGAAAACTGGATATCACCCCATGTAGCTATGGGGAGAACAGCACATGTCAGGCTCTGTCCTGAAGGTGTTTGGTGTATAGTTGTTCTTAACTTTATGTATCAAATCAATTAATACTTCATTTTAGACTACTTAAGATCTGTTCAAGATATTGTTCGACTACATCAGTTTTATACAGACAATTCTCATATGTCACCTTTAAAATTTTTTTAAAAATTATGATTCACATTTAGGACTACAAATTCATTTGAGGGTTGATCTTTGTGTGTGTTTGTATGTGTGTGTGTATGTATGTATGCTGTAACTTAGGAGAGAATTTTTCATGTGGACATCCAGTAGGCCTACACAATTTGTTACAGAAGTATGCATTTCCTATAAGAACAAGCTATATTACTACTTTGTCATAAATCATATATTTGGTCATTAACTTGAAAGTCTGTTCCTGGAATTTCTGTTATGGTTCCGTTTATTTACCATCTTATGTCTTAATTACTATAGCTTTATAATAATTCTTGATTTTTGATTGCATAAATCTTCCAACTTGTCTTGGCTATTGTTGGCTCTTATCCATATTCACTTTTAAATCAACTTGTCAAACTCGATATACTGTAGAAAGAAACTTGGTGATATGTCTTTGAGATCACATTGAAACTTTAGATATGGGGAACACTGGCATGAGTTTCTCAATTCATAAACATCTCCTATCTTCTTTCTTCTTTAGGCATTCCTTAATTTCTTCTCATATTTTATAGTTTCCTGTCATGAGTGTCTATACATTTTTTAATTAGCCTGATCCTCATGTATTTGCTATTTTTAAAATGTTCTTTAGATGGCTTTATTTTTAAATCTTATTTGGCATGCATTGCTGGTTTTGTATTCTAATTTTCCCCCCCAGTACCACAAGATTGAAGACAACGCTGCCTAACTTCTTGGGGTCTTAGCATGGATTTCTCTTTGACCTCTTTGTCTCTCAGCTTCTGCATCACTGAGCTACATTGCCAGGGGAAAAATGGCTCAGACGGTTGAGATGGCATCCTTATACTTATCTCCTCAGAGCTTCACTATATTTTCCAGTTGCTGCATTAGCAGCCTAAGAAAATACAGAAATTTTGTTCAATCTCTTTGCCCCTAAGGCACTTCTCTCACCGTGATTTTGTATCTTGTTCATTGATGTCATCTATGAGTTGGAAAAAGCCTGGAGGGAAAAAGACAGCATCAAATTTGAAGTTCATGTTGAGATTAGAACTGTGTTTCTGTCAAGAAACTTGCTTGACCCTGTTAAATAATTTCAAATCCATTTTTAAAAAATATCTGTTCTGTACATTCTAGTTCTTCTCAATGAGAAGTGGATTTTTTTAAAACAAATCTTGGTTTCTTATTTTCATGTTTATTTGTGTTTCTGTATTGTTTCTCATCCTTATTATATTATTTCTGTTTATAAAAATAATTTCATTATTTCCCCCAAATTATCTCTATAAGCTTTAAATAGTAGTGTTAATTTTTGCTTTCTAATTCACCAAATGCACTTTCTTCTTTATTGATCTTCCCTTTGATTTATGTTGTTATTCAGTTCTTGTGTATGTATTAATTTTTAATATTATCTTATGTACTGATTTATGTGTATTTAATTAGTTTATATTAAAATCATCAATGAATACCACGAATGTAATAAATATCATGAGTATAATTAATGAATATCATGAGTGTAACTAAAATAAATAAATAAAAAAGTCATACATACCTATATCTGCATTTTCATTTTCTGTTCCTAATATACTTTTGTTTCTTCTTGAATATTCACTAATTTTATTTGTAAAAATTAATGCTATCTTTTATCATAGAGAGATTTGCCCTGTTGCTATCATTTTGCTGATAATTTATCATCTCAAAGTCTTTTTCCTTTACCTTACATTATACTTATTAGCCATTTATTCAATCCTCATTTTGTAATCATGAATTCTGACTTCTGTCTCTTTAATGAACCAGAAATTTCGTGTTTGTCTGTATTTATTTTCAGATTTTTCTGAAGTAATGTTTTAGATTTGACTTACACGTATAATCTCTGCTTCGTTTGTGATAATACATAGAAGGAATTTTTTTTTTCCGCATAGAAGACACAGTAAGTTATATTCTTCCTGAAAGAGCAAATATGTTTTTCTTTTCACTTTTGCCATACTACTTTATTTTATGCTCTATGCTTACAAATTTTTTAAGAATTCTTCATGTCGTGCTTTGGCTTCTCTTATTCATTTTTTAATCTTCTTTAATGGTTATAAAAGCATATTCTTTCCTCCAATACGTATGTATGTGTGTGATGTGTTCATTCGTGCTTGTGTGTGCATATTTGCATGTGTGTGTGGTTGTTCATAGGTAAATGTGTGTGTCTATGCTTGTGGAGACTCAGGTTGACCTCACAATATTTCTGTGACTTCTGTGCACCTCATTCGCTGAGGCAGGGTCTAGCAGTTGAACCCAGAGCTGTGTCTATGACAAGTCTGGCTAGTCATTTGGGGTCCAGACATTCCTGTTCTTGCTGTCTGCTTTCCAAATACTAGGACTACAGGCAAGCCATTATACCTACCTGGTATTTACATAGGTTCTGGAGATCTGAACCCTCGGTCCTCATTTTTGCACAGCAAACTCTTCAACCAATGGGCTGTCTCCCAGCCTGGTATGTATTTCTCATGATAATTGTTTTCTATAGTCTATAACTGTCTACAGTATCTTTAATTTTTTTCTTTAGATAGTGTTTATTAATTTGGTGTGATGATTAGTGATGGAGTTATATGGTTTTCTTCTCTTCTTTGATTCTCTTCTAATTTTAGTTAATTCTATGATAGTTTATTATTTCCCTTTTGATATATTAAATAGGCTTCTTTTTTCTATTATTGATTTTTTTTCAGATTTAACTGCATTGGATCTTCAGAGATTAAGAGTAAATCAGGACACTTGGAGTCTTTCTGTTCCCTTTATGTTAATATTTTGTTACTGTTGCATACAATTAAGAATTGTACATCCTGTTCTGACAAGAACAGTTCGACAGTGGTTTTTTCCTTTGCTTCATGGTTGCATAGATGCCCTACTCTTTGAGATTCCTTCTGCCATTTTCTCTTCAACCTTCCATTAATAGATTCTCTGGTAGATTTACCCAGAAATCCTCATGAAGGTGATGTTTATAATATTCTTGCTGTTCTTAGTGTTATAAAACTTTGAACAGAGAAAGTCTAGTGTTAAAATCACAGTGAGGAAACGTAAATGCTCCATTCAATGGATTCTGTTCCATCCTTTGTCCCATCTTCTGGCTTCTTGTCATCTATCTAACTGTAGACACAAAGGTACTGGCAGCTTTGTTTCTACAAAGTGACTGTATCCCTTGGCCACAGGTGACTGTCTCAAGGCAGGAACTAAACTTTATTTCAGTCACCCCAATTCTCAGTCAGATAATGCCAAGGGTCTGAGGAGCTGAGGTGGAAGTGGGAGATACAGTTAGAGGCAGAGACTTAAAACAAGAAGCTTAGAAATGC
Organism: Peromyscus eremicus; assembly: GCF_949786415.1. Classification (NCBI taxonomy): domain Eukaryota; kingdom Metazoa; phylum Chordata; class Mammalia; order Rodentia; family Cricetidae; genus Peromyscus; species Peromyscus eremicus. Next base: position 17,933,905 of record NC_081437.1, on the reverse strand, counting down.
AGTAGAGGGAGGGAATAAGGGAAGGAAGAGGACAGAGTGATGGGGGAAGGAGAAGGCAGAAAAGCAAGAGGGAGTGGAGGAAGAAGGGGAGGCAAGATGAGAGGAAAGGAGGAATGGGGCATGAAATTTAGAGAAATGCTAGAGACCTTTCCTCTTCTAAGTGTCTGGAACAGTAAATGCAGTTTGGTGGCATGCATGTAACAGTAAATGCATGCAGTGGTTTTTATAGTAAATAGGAAAAGCAGAGAAAAAGATAAATGTGAGCAGAAGCGTATAGAAAATCAGAGCTAACTTAGAAAGACCGCCTTTGTTCTCGCTAATTTTTGACTTCTTCCTGAGAACTAATTACTTTTCTCTCATTTATAATAAATCTTCATGTCATAAAATCTAGATGAGGAGCCCTTTGCTCACAAATAGGTGAGGAACATCTTCTTTGGTGAGGACAATCTGAAGTTTGTGAATGTGTGGGGCTCTCATGGGATGGATGGGCTTTCACACCCAAGAGCTTCTGGGCTTCGAATGCCAGCAGACCAGCAGCACCCAGTAGCAAGTACGAAAGCACAAAGCTTTGGGACTCTGAAAGCTCATCTTTTAACTCCGGGCCACTCCCAGGAACTCTGCCACTGACCCTGCCAAGCTTAAAGCTTCTTGCCTTTGTCTCTCTGTTGTCCTAGGCCTCTCCATAGTTATTGTCTCTGGCCACTGTCTGGGTCTCTTCAGCTGCCTTCTTGACCCTTCTGGATGGGTTTGGAGCTAAATCCATAGCTCTTCTCATCTTGGGGAATCCAGCTTAGCCCTCTCCAGCACAACTAGACAATGGAAGACTATTTGCAAGATGGCTTTATTGAGCCCAACGTTGAAATACCAGGGGAAGTACTCAGAGTAAGCCTCCGAGATTATCTGACAAGACCAAGAAGTAGCCTTTACTTCTACCTAAAACAAACAAAAACAAACAAACTGGGCAGGGCATATAGTTCAACTACTCACTAGTTTTGCATATGCACCCATCCCAAGCCTCACTTAGAAGCCAATCACAAGCCGTTCTGTACACCAGTCATAGGCTTTTCTTCAGCCAGAAGGAAAATGCTCTCCTGGGCAGAGCTGCCCAGCGAAACAGTCCTTCAAGCTGCCTGGAGCAACCATGACTGGAGCAAGGTCTCCTAAAACAGAAGTTGAAGTTGCTATTGTGTTTGCAGGCAGAGGGGAGTTTCTTCAGAGTGCAGGGGCGGTGTTCAAAAGAGCCAGGCTGCCTCAGGAATATTCATGCTGGTTGCCAAACAAATGGCTGATCGAATGAAAGTTCTTTGCTGATGGTAGCTGAACATAAGGAAGATGTCTGCCGTGTGTCTCTTGAGGCTCCATGACTAACTCCCAACACAATAACTAATGTAAAGAGAAATAGAGGGTGCTTATGACAAAAACCTTTTATGAAACTAATATTCTCAGTAGTACTTAACAGGGATTTGTCTCCAGCCAAATGCCCTTGGGGGGTTGTTGGGTCACCCTCATCTGCCATACTCAACTTTATAAGAAATGTTCCTATTTTACTTAAGTATGTTTATGTTATTTTGATCTATGGTGAGCCCACTCACACTGACTCATAGTACTATAGGTCTTCAAAGCTAAGAAGAATGAGAAAGATCGTATTAGATTATTTCTTCCCCTTCACACAAGATTTTTTTTTTCTGACTATAGAGTTGGTTATCAAGTGAATTAAAACACAGCCTTTATTATCTAGCTTAATGGCCAGATTAGATCTGGTTTAAGTACCAGGCTTATTGGCTGTGTCAATATAATACAATAGTGTAAAATTAAAAGCAACCTAGAGATTTAGTCATTGGAATTTGGACTGGTTCATTAAGTCAGCTGATGAGCTGGTTTATACATTTAGATCCTCATAGCTCAGTAATCCTCTTCTCCTTCCAGTTCTATTGTGGTTTCTTTCTTTTCCTTTTTTCTTTCTTTCTCTCCCTTCTTTCCTTCCTTCCTTTCTTCCTTCTCGCCTTTCTTTCTTTCTCTCTCTCCCTCCTTCCTTCCTTCCTTCCTTCCTTCCATCCTTCCTTCCTTTCTCTCTCTCTTTCTTTCTTTCTTTCTTTCTTTCTTTCTTTCTTTCTTTCTTTCTTTCTTTCTTTCTTTCTTTCTTTCTTTCTTTCTTTCTGGCTTTTGTTCTTGTCATTGTCTGGTTGTAACAGCATTTTAGTGAAAAAAGCATGCTTAGCCAGAGTGTGCTATTCCAAAACTCTAAAATCAAAGGCTTACCATTCAGGTTGAAGTGTCCCTGGACTAGTGAATATTATTTTGGTACATTGAAGAGTAATCTAAGCTTCTGAAATTTTGGATGCTTTTTGCAAAAGATAGCTTCGTGTGTGTGTGTGTGTGTGTGTGTGTGTGTGTGTGTGTGTGTGTGTTCTAAGAGTTCAGAAGAGGTTGTTGGAATCTCCAGAGGTAGAGTTAGTTATATGGAGTTACAGGCAGTTGCTAGCTGCTCTGTGTAGGTGCTGGGAACCAAGCTCCAGTCCTCTGAAAAAGGAGCAAGCACTCTTAATCACTGAGCTGCATCTCCAACCCATACTATATTCTTTGCTGGGGCAGGTTGCATAGACTAAAGGAAGGACTTTCATCCTAGGGGTCAGTAAGTATCCAATGTCATGCACCCTGGAAACCTTGCAGGCTGATTCAAAATGTATTTTAAAATGTGATGTTTCATTACTCTTTAGCCTAAATTCTGGTTGAAAAGCCTAATATCAATTTTTATTTTTCCCTGCTGTGAAAAACAGGTAGTTTATAAACTTTTTTTTAAATAAAAGAAAACGGAGCATTGGGAAAAGGACACCTTTATTAAACTAATTCTAGCATTTGGAACATTTTATCTTTCAATGTGTTATTGTTAACTTGTCAATAAATTTGTATGTACGTTCAATAACTTGGCATAACATTATAGAATTACATATGTGTATCTCTCTTTTATTTGAATATTTCCAGTGACTGTAATATTTCACAGGACAGTTGCTATATGGCTAACCAATCATAATTCTGACATTACAGTGTCTTTTGAGAGAAAACATTCACCTTTTCCACATATTGATTTTTCTATATTTAGATCTTCAGATATTTCTGTCACAATTTTGAGCACGGTCACCCTAGCAGCTCATCTTTGTCTCCCACCTCTTCCCAGTGCCCTTTCAGATGTTCAGGCACCAGGCCCAGATCTCTGAAGTGCAGGAGGCCCGAGGCAGGTCTGGGAACACTGAATGTGAACTGCAAATTTGAACAAATCTGAAATCCGGGTTGATCCCTTTGTTTTCACTTCACTGAGTCCCAAAGATGAGAACTGGCAAAGAATGTGCCAGGATTTGGCCCTGCCAGCTGGCCAGGCATCCCTGAATAATGGGAGATTATCCAAATCCTTCCCTTCTCCAGCAGGCTTTTATCCATTCATTTCTATGTTGTACCCATTAGGAATGGCATGGTGGTTTCCTTTGTAAGCGCCCACACAGATTCAGGAGGAAAATCTTGTGAACTATGTAAGTCATCCTGGCTTTCCATCATGTTGCCTAACAGCAGTGTCTCAGGTCCCTCATGCTAAGTGCATAAGTAACTGTATGCCTGGAGAGACTATCCGTTGACAGTTTGGTTCTCTGCTCTCTCATGAAGGCCTTGTCTCCCAGACAGGACTAGTGATTACAGAGTGTACCCTGCTGCTCACTCACTCTCTGAAGTGTGTTCTCTTTCCGCATCCCGTGGTGATGCTGTCTCAATCCATGCTGGAGTTACAGAGAGATACAACAATGAAGCAGATTCTAATGTGATCCATAGTCAGACCCCATTCAATTATAATTATGAGAAATGTCTAAAGTCTACTGGCACATATTTTTTCCTCCATGATTCTTCCACAGTCCAGCAAGCCAGTGTACTTCTCTGGAGCCCAAAGAGGTGTTTATTGAAACCCAAATTTCTTCTTTGTATGCAGCTGGTACAGTTCCAGAATGAGATTTGTCCTCATTTCATCCTTTAGGTATCTGTTTTCCTGTTTGGGGGTTTGATAAAAGAAAAATAAAAGAGTTGAGTTCGTCCATTTCTTACTTAGACAAAAAAGGTTTTGTTGTGTTTCTCCAAAATTCACTTGTTATGAAAAGAGTGTTTGTGTGGAACTCCATGGGTTCTCAGTGCCCATGGGGGTTTACTGAGGAGAGCAACTTATAAGCAATCAAAAAGTGGAATCAGAGATAGCGCCTATCTATGAAATGACCTATTTATCCAAATTTTTTATTTCTTTTATTGTTCATGTGATTCTGCTTATATGCAGTTAAGGAACTGTTCTTCACCTGATACTGGCCAGGCCACTTTAAGTACTAGCAGTTGAATAGAAACTAGTTGATCCAGGAGAGCAATAATTGCTTTTCTTCTGGTCATTGTCACTAGTGGAAATGAAACATTGGAATACAGGAGCTAAGATTTCATATAACAAAAGAGATATTCAGACTATACCTCTCTCTTTGTAGGTGGACTCTCGTGTTGCAAGGTTGTGTTTTTATCTTGACATTCAAAAGAGAAAGGCCAATCAATATCTTCTAACAACACAGATGAACCTAAAGGACACCATGGTAAGTGATAGAAGCCAAACACACAAGGACAAATACATACCACTTGATTCTATTTGCATGCGAAACCTGAGGTAATCTTATAAAACTAGAGTGTAGAATCATGCCATATTGGTCACAGAGATAGTGATGGTGGTGTAGTGGAAGTGATGATGGTATAATGATGTAGTGGTGATGGAAGAAGGTGGTGGTGGAGGTGGTGGTAGTCATGGTGGTGGTGGTGTATGTATAGCTTGAGGACAATTTCAACACACTGATGACCAGTAAATAGTCATCCTTTTCCTTCAGAGGAGAATTTATGGTATTTCACCGAATACCAAAATCTAAGGGCAGAAGTTGCCACAGAGATCCTTTATTCCAACTTCCATAATTTGTAGGTCAGCAGGGATGAGGAGGGGTTTTTAGGGATGTTCCCCAAAGTAATATTGCTGCTGACACAGTCCCATCCATAACCTGGGTCTTCTGACCAAAACCAACTGTCATTTACCATATGCCATTATTGAAAAAGAAAGAGAACATTTATTTCTGTATTTTTATAACAAAAATACTGTGCAAAGTAGAAAATTAAGATCATGTGAGGCAGGGGAAGATGGCTCACCCAGATGGCTTGCCATGCAAACCTGAGGAATTGGGTTCAGATGCCTCATCCCCATGTGAAAAGCCAAGAGCAGCTGCACGAGTCTCTAATCTCATTCAAACTCTTTCAGTTTCCTTCTGTGATTCTAGTCTGTGGCTAATCCAATTTAGTGTATTTTTTATTCACATACTGTGCTTCCTTTCTCAAAAAGATTTATTCACTTTTGTTTTCTGTGTATAAGTGTGAGTCTGCACGCATGTATGTACACCATACATGTGCCTGGTGTCAACAGAGGCTAGAATTGTGTGTTAGATTCCTCTGGAACTGGAGCTACAAGCAGCTGTGAGCTGCCGTGCTGGTTCTCGGAACCAGATTCTGTCCTCTGCAAGAATAGTAAGAGCTCTTAACTCCTGAGCCACCTCATCAGCCCTATGTGTTTTCTTTACTTCCCATTTATACTCACATTTGTTGCCAACAGTCTGCCAGAATCACTTAAAAAACACATGTTCAAAGACTGTGTTGTGGATATCGCTCTATATAAATAAAACACTGATTGGCCAATAGCTAGACAGGAAGTATAGGCAGGACTAACAGAGAGGAGAATGGAGGAAACAGGAAGGGAAGGGAAAGACCTGCCAGCCACCACCATGACGAGCAAGATGTAAGGTACCGGTAAGCCACGGGCCATGTGGCAACTTATAGATTAATAAAAATGGGTTAATTTAAGATAGAAGAACTAGATAGTTAGAAGCCTGAGCCATTAGTTTAAATAATATAAGAGTCTGTGTGTTTATTTTATAAGTGAGCTCTAGGACTGGTGGGGTTGGTGGGAGCTGGAGAGAAAACTCTCCAGCTACAGACAGAATCCTTAAAAATTCTAAGTTGTTGTCAACAAATCATTAAACAAAACATAAGACTTTTTTTCAGCTTTCTTTTTATTATTAAGAAATGTTCTATTCACTTCATATACCAACCACAGATTTCCCCCCTCTTTCCTCTTCCTGTCCCCCAGCCTCCCCCCAAACCCTCCCCATCCCCACATTTCCCAAGTCAAGGCTCTTGTGAACACATGTCAAAAGCCAGCAAAAATGGTCCTGTCCAAACTCCTTGTAGTTGAGATTAGCAGAAGGAGGATTAGGAGCCCCCAGATTAGCAATTGAGATTCTGCAATGTACAGAGGGCTCCTGACGCCTTGTGGGGTTCAGGGTATACAGAGGGGTTCATCAATTTGATCACCAAGGGGTCAGGAATTGGAACTATGGGCAAGCGAGATATGTGAAATGTTTTTTTTTTTTTCCATTCAGAAGTTGTATAAATGTATCTTCATCTCTTAAGATTTGATTTGGGCATTTAAAAACATGTGTTTTACTGCTCTCTGAGTAAATTTCTGAGTGCATGATATACAGTTTAACATCTGTTTTAGTGTTTTTGCTTTCTGATCTCGCTTCTGCACCCACTCTGAGTCAGTTTTGATTGACAGAATTATTTTCTTTATTGTGTTTTATTTTCCTTCTCATCTGTCTGGGAATTTATTAGGGATACCATATGCCATGAATTTTATCTTGTTTAGATTAGCACACTTAAAATGATTTCTATTCATACTACTGGCATTGCTTGTAATGCATTTAAGTTATTTTAAAAAATTTGACATTTTTTTTCTCATTTTGAGTTCAAGGTTTCTTAGGTAGAACTATCATGTTGTGGTTTGAATCTGAAATGTCTCCCATGGGCTTAGTTGACTTTTGAATGCTTGGTTCCCAGCTTGTGTAAAGGTTTACAAGCTGCGAAGTCTTGTGACATCTTATGAAGGCCTGTGAAGGTTTTCCCTCTGTCCGGTTCTGGCACCCATTCTCTGCTTCCCAGTTGACCACAATGGAAGAGGTTCTGCCGTGTGCTTCACCTGACCCATCTCCGCTGCAGTGATGGACGGAGATCCTCTGAAATGATAAATTAAAATAAATCCTTCCGACCTTACATTGCTTAGCTATTCTACCCCAATGACTAGAAAACTAATTAAATGAAAAAAAAAAACTGGTGCCAGAAAAGTGGTTTTGGTGCTGTGATAAATATGATCCTATGGTTGGTTGTTAGGCTAGCTAGTTTGTCAGAGGACTGTGGAAAGAGATTGGAGAGCTGGGCTATGGGAACCCCAGAATAGAATAAGTACAGCTTAATGAGCCATTCTGGTAGACATTTAGAGACCCAAATGCTGATAACAATGTGAACAGTAGAGGCCATGCTCATCAAAGTGTCAGATAGAGTGAGGATTCTTTTAGGAATTGAACTACAGACCTTTGTATTATATTCTCACTATATTTTCCCTATGCCGTGAAAATACATGAGAAATTGATTCTAATTCATTTTGTGATGAAAATCTGAAGACAACTTAAGCATCTGTGTGGTGGTGGGGTTATTATCTGCTGCTTTTAGCCTGGTATGTAGTGTGGTCTGCAGGGATCAAAAATCAAAATGGGAGGATTTGAAAGATGGTATGGAAAAAGAGACTAATATTTTTCAGGTCATAGACAAGTTTTCTGAAAAGCTCTGGTAGCTTTTGAGGAAATAAGCATTGTTAGAGAGAAAAAAACAGACTGTGCACTTGTACGCTAAGGAATGTTCATTGAGGGCAAGACCCTATTCACATTTGAAATGAGAACACTTGGAAAGAATGCTTGGAAAAAGAGGCGCTCCAAAGAATTTTTCCCCAATCCTCTCACTCTGCCTCAGCTTCACAGGCACTCAAAGACTATGGCAGCCATGTTCCAATGGGCGTTGGTTACCTCTTACGCTGATAATACAATTTGCTAGCATCGATATTATCGATATGATATTGGCTTTTCAGGCACACAAAATTCAAGAATTATAGTCATGGGGTCTTGCATTAAGGTTCAGGGTCACATTTACGTCATTTACGTTACTCCTGAATGGGCTGTCAATCCATGTAACTGCAAAGACAGAGCCTAAGTTGCCTTGGAGACTTCAGCATCTTCACCACAGTGGGAACATGGGCTATCTGAGGGAAGCCACAGAAAATGAATGGAACCAGGTAAAGGGAAAGATCAGGGGGCCTGAAAATTTCAAGGCCACAGTGAGAGGTGGCTGCCCAAGTCCGCTGGAGTTTAGGTGGTGGCATCCTATTCACTGGCAGCAGGGCACAGAGCTGTAGGATTTACTGCTTTCCCCACAATGTTTAGGCTTTCCTGCAGCCAGATTTCTCTGCCAATCTTCTTTTTCCTGCGTCATGAATTTTTTTTGTTGGACAAGAGCTCACAGCAGAGAGTTTGCCTTGAGTCTCAGGAGACACTTCAAACTCTGAACTTTGAAATAGGGTTGGGACTGTGAGGCTGCGGGGACTTTAAAAGTTTAATTTAGTGCAGTTTGCATTATGTTGCAGCGATGAACTTTTAGAGAAGAAAAGGGAGAGTGTTCTCTATGGGGTCAGGGTTGGAGTGTTTGCTACCCAACTTGTGGCGTTGTTGTGAAGGCTGTGCAGCTTTTAGGAACTGAGGCATGGCTGGAGTAAGGCTTTGAAGGTTTTACCCACTTTTAGTTCTGGCCTAGGCTCTCTCTTCTGCCTGCTCAGCTACGGTGGAGCAGTCTTCCCCACACTTTCCCACCATCATGTCTTCCCTGTTACGATATGGACATTTCTGAAAACTTAAGCCCAGACCCATGCATGTCCTCTAAAGTTGTTTTTGTCAGGGGTTTTGCCACAGCCATCAGGGAATAAGTAACACATTTAGTAATGATCATTTGGAGGAGAATTCCTCCCCCCCCCCCCCCCCCCCCCCGCAGAGACATAACCCTTCTGCTCTGTGGAGTCATTGCTTGGTGAATGTTAATTTTCTATAGTGACTAAGTGGCTTTATCCACCTTCCCCCTGCGCTCCCCACTGTGTGTGTGTGTGTGTGTGTGTGTGTGTGTGTGTGTGTGAGAGAGAGAGAGAGAGAGAGAGAGAGAGAGACACTGTTTCTTACCCTTCATGCTACCCCTTTCTTAGCCTCAGCTGAACACAGACTGCTCCTTTTCAAATGTTAGTTATTTCTCTTCTCAGGCATCTGCTCTCTGATTGGCTATGCTACAGCCGCCCAATCCATCAGCATTTACCCCTCTCTCCACTAGTCAGAGTTTGCTATGCTCCACTTAGCTCCCTTTTCTGTCCAATCATCTGAGACCCTCTTAAGGACATAAGCTGGACCAACTGCAGGAATAATTTCTTTTTTCTTTCGGGGGGGGGGCGCACTGTTCCTTCATCACCTGATAGTGAAGGTACTTAAAATGTTTAAAAATTTTATTTTTATGTTTTTGTCGTTGTTGTTTCAGGCTGAAGCATGATGCTGGGATGGAACAAAAGTTCTCAGTGGTACTGAACTCTTATTTAAATCTTTTATGCATTTCTCAACTTCCTAATGTTTATATATAATTTCCTTGATAAGTAGGTAAATTGCTCCAAAGCAAAAGACCTGTTTGAACTCACACTCTATGCTTTGTTATAAATTTAGGAAGTTCTTAGCATAGGGAAAAATGACAGCAATGGGATCACTTGCAAATTTTTTTATGTCTGAATCTACCATATGACATTTAATAATGTTATCATGGGCTCACTTTGTTTTTATCTGTGCCCCTGTAAAGGGAGATGGTGGGGAGAATGAGCCTGTCTTTGGATGGAAGTGGGAGTCCTAAGTCTTGGGACTTAGGTGTTTAGACTAAGTCAGCAACCAGGTAGACTGGTTGTTCAAGTCTAGATGTTGGAAAAAAGTACAACAAAGTCCAGGGATGACAATTCAAATGTCAGTAAGGAACCAAAAGTATGGAAGCTGGAAGCATGGATCAAGGGGGCAAAAGAAGTCTTGCACAGAGCCTGAGAGAGGGGCTGTATAGATGGCTATTCTATTTGAGTTTTTCAAAGATGTTCTTGCCTGAATCTGGTGAAAGGAAAACTAATTTAGTATGTAGAGACACAAGCATCATTGAAAAAACACTTAAAGCATATGACTAAAAAAATTCCCTCTTCTGATTCTGAGTATAATTCTCATCTTGTTCTAATTCTATTATATATAGGGGCTTTGATCAGCTATTGGCATATAAGCTCTGTTTCTTTCTTATTCACAACTCCTTTGCTCCTCGATAAAGGATATATGTAAACAGAATAAACACAGAAAGCAAACATCTGTCTCAATATTTGCGTAGTTTCTTTGTAAATAGACATTCTGATCCGATCACAATAGAAGATCATTCTGCCTGTTATTTGAAAAGCTTTTCATTACAGGTTGTGTTTTGAATAAACAGTGAGTTTACAATATATAAAATATGATATCACAACACATGCCCTGGGTTTGTTCCTTGTTTGCATATAACATCTAAACATAATGTATCTGCAAGGCTTTCTTCAATATAATTGCAATTTCCTATCTTTTCTGCCACTCATTAACTTTTATCAGAATTCTGTAAAAGCCATTGGACTACTTAAAATATTCCACTTTATGCTGCAAGTCATGAGATACATTAACTCATTTAATATTTATGATAACGGTAAGAGATTAAGTGCTCTGTTATTATTTACTATAAGAAATTCTAGCTTGAAGAGTTTAAATATCAGGTCCAAAGTTTTAGTTGTCCAGGAGATCAAACTCAGGTCTGTTGACTGTAAAATTTATTAATCACTATTTTTTCCTTTCTTTATCCCACTCCCTTTTGAGTATCTCTTGTGTATGGAGGACAAAGCTACCTACAAATCTAAAAGGCTTCACATTTTCTTACCTTTCAGTAGTCCCAAGGCAATTCTAGAGTTTGTCTTTGGAATTTACCAAAGTGTACTTTGCTTTGTAGTGGAAGAGTTTGTGTGATTTAGGAGTTTCTCTGCCATCTTAAACCCAAGATGCAGGATAATATGTCAATGGGTGATTGACAGAATTGCACAATGTAATATATTTCCTTGGTTTATGTTATTGTAATGCTCAGATTAGCTTTCATTTTCTACAACCCAAAGGAATGTCCAATCTTGGCTCAACGGGAGGGAGAGTTTGTGGAATTGCCTCATGTTGACTGATGGGGGCAGCAGAGGGCTTTCAAGTGAACTTAGGTGAGGCAACATTGGTTTCTTGGGTTTGGGAATGATGTAAATGGTAAACAGTAGGAGTAAATATGTGAATGAACTAGGGAGAAATCTGTTGTGGAATATTATTCTAACTGGGCAAAGATGCATTACATTTGCTTATGCTTCAGAATATTACCTTAACTGTGTAAAGGTATGTGTATGCTTTTGTATATGCTGCATGTGTTTAATGATGTAAGGATGTGTGTTTAATTATGTAAAGATGTGCTGCATTTGTTTCAGTTTATCTGCCTAAGGCAGCTGATTGGTCTAATAAAGAGCTGAATGGCCAATGGCCAGGCAGAGAAAGGATAGATAGGGCTGGCTGGCAAAGAGAATAAATAGGAGGAAAAAATCTAGGCTTGAGAAAAGAAGGAGAGGAGAAGAGAAGGAGGAGACAGGGATACCAGGGGCCAGCCACTGAGGAAGCAGAAAATTAAGACATACAGAAAGAAGGAAAGAATGTTAAAAAGCCCCAAGGCAAAACATAGATAAAAAGAAACAGGATAATTTAAGTTAAGTTAGAAGAGCTGGCTTGTGTGAACCAATAGCTGAGGAGCTCCCATGGAACTGGACCAGACCCTCTGGATAAGTGAGACAGTTGATTAGCTTGAACTGTTTAGGAGGCCCCCAGGCAGTGGAGCCAGGACCTGTCCTTGGTGTATGAGCTGGCTTTTTGGAACCTAGGGCCTATGCTGAGACACTTTGCTCAGCCTAGGTGCAGGGAGAAGGGGACTGGACCTGCCTCAACTGAATCTACCAGGCTGGGCTGACTCCCCAGGGGAGACTTTGCCTTGGAGGAGGTAGGAATGGGGGGTGGACTGGGGGGGAGGCTGGGGGGTGGGAGGAGGGAGGACAGGGGAATCCATGGTTGATATGTAAAATGACTAGAAAATCTCTTGTATAAAATTAAAAAAAGAAGAAGAAAAGCTGTCTAGAAACAGTCCTAAGTTGAGTCCAGTCAGTTGTAATAAAGAATATGAAGTCTCTGTGTCTTTATTTGTGAGCTGGGTGGGTGGTCCCCCTAAAGAGAAAAAGCCAGCTACAGAAATCCTCCAAGGAAGACATACAAATGCTCAATAAACATTTGGAAAAATTGCAACATCTTTAGCCATCAGGGAAATGCACACCAAAACTGCTTTTTTATTTCATCTCACCCCAGCAGGATAGCTATTACCAAGGAAACAAACAAAAGTAAATGCTGGCAGGGATGTAGGGAATAGATCTTTAGTCACTGGTCATAGGAGTGTAAGCTGGTAGCTACTATGGAAGTCAGTTTGTCTTCAAAAAGCTAAAAATAGATTTACCATATGGTATAACTGTATCACTCCTGGTCATATTCCAAAATGAGGTACCTGAACACTCATGTTTATTGCTACACTATTCATAATATCCAAGGTATGGAACCAGCCGAGATGGCTCTCAATAAGTAAATGGATAAATAAAATGTGATACACATACGCTGTTGAATTTTAAGAAAAAATGGAATTATGACATGTGCAAGAAAATTGTACTAATGGAGACCATAATGTTAAGTAAACTCAGAGATACAAATACTGAATGTTTTCTCCATTATATAGACTTAAAGGTGTGTGTGTGTGTGTGTGTGTGTGTGTGTGTGTGTGTGTGTGTGTAGAACATGAAAGTAAAAGGAACATACCTTAAGGAAAGGAGAGGGAATATATCATGAAAGCTGAAATGGGATCACTTCCGGGGAGAAGCTATTGGCAGGCAGGAGTGACAGAAGAAGAAATCAGAATGGTATATTCCTGTGAAAATATCATTTTTATGTTAATACAAATTTAATAATAATAATAATTTAAAAATGTAAATTATGGAAAGCAAGAGAAAGAGGAACCTAGAGATGAACTGGGTTGATCCAAGTCTGGAAGGGGCAGAGAAACTGCCACAATTAGGGTTTCAGGTCAGACACAGAGCTTTCTGTCTCTCAAAAGCCTCAGGCCATGAAGAGCTTCAATATGGCTTCAAAAAAGTCTTGCTTGTTTTCAGTTTTACAAACTCTATTTATTATCACTATTACATGTGCTATTTATCGTTGTTTGGTTTCTTGTTTTCCCATGTATTTGTTGTTTAAACCTCACACATCTTACTTAAAAAAACAAAAACAAAAACTAAGCAAGGTCAGAATGTTTAAAATTACTCAGGTCTAATCTAATCTCAAATCCTAAACATTTCTTCTAAGTCTCAAAACTTGGACAGTTTTCTACTAGAAAAAGATTATTTTTATATCTAGAAAATCAATGCACCGCTATTTCTAAAACCCCAAACTCTCTTTCTAAATGTATTTGTGTCTAAGGAACACTCTTTAGACTGTATTTTTCAGAATGAAAATCTTTGCCTTGGAGATTTTTTAGTTTTTTTTTTTTTTGGTGTATCATTCAAAATATTTAATTACCAAATGATCCAATGTCAATAAGAAATAGTAGATACATCAAATTAGAGAGTTCCTGTGAGTCTCAGTTACAGAGATGTGCATGACCTTGAGAATCTCATAGGATTGTGACCTTGTCTTAGAAGCTGGTACCTGCTATACTATACTATACTATTACTATACTATACTATACTATACTATACTATACTATACTATACTATACTATATAAAGGTCTATAATATATTATATATAACATATAGCATATTCTATAAATTATAATATAAGTAACATACTGATGAAATACACAAACAGACAAAAATATTTAATTGCTGCTTGTATGGGTTATATTATTTGTAAAACTGAAAAAATAGAAATACATTTGTTAGTTTGTAAACATTCTAAAATAATTTAGAAATGAACTGCTCCTACTTTCTGTGTCCATAAATTTTTAGTGGAAAGTACATTAAAGCCTGTAATCTTTGAGTTCTATATTCACTATAATGTATATTTTGTTGATTTAAAGCCAGGTTTTAACTTCCAAGAGTCATAACTGACAATGGACACAAGGCATGCTTTGTGTGGTCTGTTCCTGCCACTCTCACACTCTAAAGACAGGGTATACTTCACGTTTGCCGGAATGTAGACACTTTTTTTTATTGCTAATGATTAGCTCACACAAATACTTAATGCTCTTCTGCCTTGTGTGTGGACACAGGCTTTAGGTATGATTAGGAGAAGTCATGGAGTGAGTTCTCCTCTAAGTAAACACTGTAGTAAAATGCTGAAGTGCTTTTTTTTTAACCTGAATGATAAAGGAAAGCCATTGCTGAACTTCTAACAGTGATACCTCTTCAAAAACACCTTTGACCTGGGCTAGGTGGAGAAACAAATACCAGATGGAAGGCAGCAATGGAGTGTGTGAGGAAACGACACTGAGGAAGTTTCTTGTCCCATTCTTCCTTGAGATTCTGCAGCCATTTAGAATCTTAAAACCTTTTTTCACTTTCATGTTTATTTATGTATTTTTTAATTAAGAATTTTTTTTATTCATTCCACACACCAACCACTGATTCCCCTATCCCTCCTCCTGTTCTTCCCCGTGCCTCGCCAGCCTTCAACCTCAGCCCACCCCCATGGCCTCCTCCAAAAAGATATGGACTCCTATGGGGAGTCAGCAAAGCCTAGTACATTCAGCTGAGGCTGGTCCAAGCCCCTCACCCTGCATCAAGGCTGTGCAAGGTGTCCGACCATAGGTAATGGGCTCCAAAAAGCCAGTTCATGCACCAGGGATGGATCCTATTCCCACTGTCAGGGGCCCCTCAAACAGACCAAGCTATACAACTGTCCCACCCATGCAGAGGGCCCATAGCTGTCAGTCCAAAGTTCATGGGATCACACTAGCTTCATTTGTATCTGTTAAATTTCCCCATCATGGTCTTGATGCCCCTTGCTCATAGAATCCCTCTTCTCTCTCTTTGACTGGACTTCTGAAGCTTGGCCTGGTGCTTGGCCATGGCTCTCTGCATCTGTTTCCACCAGTTACTGGATGAAGGCTCTATGATGATGACAGAGTACTCACTGATCTGATTACCGAGGTAGGTCAGATGAGTCACCCCCTCCACCACTGCTGGTAGTCTAAGCTGGGGTCATGCCTGTGGATTTCTGGGAACTTCCCTCACACCAGGTTTTTTTTTTTCCCTATCCTATCCTCATGATGTCTTCTTCTATCAAGATATCTCCCTCATTGCTCTCCCACACTGCCCCTGTTCCAGCTTGACCATTCCCCCATGCTCCCATCCCTAATTCCCTATCCTCCATTTTCCCCATCATCCCCAGTTTACTCATAGAGATCTCATCTATTTCCCCTTCCCAAGGTGATCCATGCATCCCTCTTAGGGTCCTCCTTGTTAGCTACTTTCTCTGGAGCTGTGGGTTGTAGTGTGGCTATCCTGTGCTTTACATCTAGTATTCACTTATGAGTAAGAACATACCATGTTTGTCTTTCTGAGTCTGGGTTACTTCACCCAGGATGATATTTTCTAGTTCCATCCATTTGCCTGCAATTTTTTTTTTCTGCTGAGAAGTACTCCATTGTGCATATGTACCACATTTTCTTTATCTATTCTACGGTTGAGGGGCATCTAGGTTGTTTCCAGGTTCTGGCTATTACGAATAGTGCTGCTGTGAACATAGTTGAACAAGTGTCTTTGTGGAATGAATGAGCATTTCTTGGGTATATTCCCAAGAGTGATATCATTGGGTCTTGAGGTAGCTACTGAAGCATATTTCTTTTTAAGGCCACACATAAGTGTATGGTGGGTAGCTAAGCAATAGTGATATTGTTCATTTTATTTGGACTTTTCCATTTTATTTTCATGCTGTTTATAGCTCTTCTTATTTTGACATTGTGATTTTGAGTAGGTCATTTCTGTTTAAGGTCAACCTAGAAACAACCAAAACTGATTTATTGGAATTTATTCAGATAGAGCTCATGCCAGGGAATGAAAAAAAAAAAACCCTATAATATCAAACTTTTATTCAACATTAAATACAGTGCCTGTCCATAATAGACAAAGTTGGTTGATGGGAATACTCATAATACATGTTGGTTTATGGAAAGATTCAAACTAAATCACCGAAAATACCAACAGATTGTTAGGAATATGATTTGGATACCTATGGGTTAATTCACATACATGACTGGGTTTTTGGTTAGTTCTCTCATCTTTCCCCATTCAGCCTGCATCCTTCTTGTTTACTCTCCTAAGCAGCAGGAATCCAGGCTCCCTTCCCATTGCTCTGCTTGCCCAAGCAAGTGGAGAGCAACAGCCAGCTCCTGTTACCTTATTACAGACCACTGGCTGAGCTCACCAACAGTGGTGGCAGTGATGGCAGAGAAAAAGAGGATTTCACTTGGTTGGCATGGCTCCCTTCATTTATAATGCTAGTCCTTGGGTAAGTCCTCACTGACACAATGTGGCACACAGACTCTTCAGTGACCTCCCGAGATCTTTCTTTATCTACTGTTGTACATATCTTTGTGTGATCCATCCTGTCTCCCACTGTGAGTAGACACGACTTGCTTGTAATCAGTAGAGTACAGCTAAAGTAATGGACTATGTATGACTCCTGTGATTGTACTATATGGCATCAACCTTGAACATGGATGTGAAGAAGCCATTTGTCAGCTCTAAGATCTGAGGAGCTGGGGTCAGCTCTAAGATTTGAGGCAGCTTCCTGCCAATGGTCAGTAGGAAGCCTGACGTTCCATTCTATAGCTACCAGAAGGTGAATTATAACAACAGTCTAGGAAATAGAATCCTTCCCCAGCTAAACCTCCAGATGAGAATATAACCTGGCCGATAGCTTGATTCCTATTGTAAAATGTTAAGAAGATTCACATAACCCATGTATAGATGTCTGGGCCATAGAAATTATGAGTGTGTTTTTTAGGTTGCTAAGTTTGTGGGAGTTTTAAAACGGTATTAATTGTCACTATTTACTTAATACTATCCTCAACCCAACTGCACCATCATTTTACTGACATTAAACATTTCTTAATTTAAATATTTTATGTTTCTACTCTCAGCCATCTATCTCCCTTCTGAAATGCATAACTTTGTAGCCTCTAATGCACCATTGGAATTTTATCTAGGTCAGTTTCTTCATCTATCAACTGGTGTCAATCATATTTTTGCCCTCAGGGTTGTAGGATCCAATGAAGCCTGGTGTTTTAATTCCTTTGTCTCCAGGTTTCATTTTTGTTGCCTTAACTTTCATAATGACTTATCCCATATACCCTAGATTTTATTGCAAAGCAAATCCTAAAACCCTCTCTTATTCCCTCCACGTTTTTCATAGTTGGTGTCCCAAGTGTAGAGCAACATTCAACTCTTCTGGCCTTATTACAGAACACAAGCTGAGCTCATGAAGAACAGCAGTGTCAGTGACCTCACAGAAAATGAGAATTTTGAGGCTGGTGCATTTCAAAGTACTTTGGTAATTGTGGACTAGCTTGGCTTCATTGGGCCAATTCCATAGCCATCTTCCCACTAGATAAAGCAGAATGTGCAATTACCTTGGTATTAGTAACTCTAGTGGGAAACACATGACAGTATTGGGTTTCTAATTGACTAGAGAATGAAATCTAATCCCAAACTATTTAAAAGAAGTGGAGCAGACCCATAGGACCTGTAAAATGGTACAAAATGGTAACTAGTTTCCCAAATCATTGTAATGGCATGTCTGAATACGAGTTCCCTACTGTTTCCAAAAGTTACCTCTGTTTTCAAAGCCTCCATAAATAACTGCCCAATCTGTATTTGTGTTATCTCCTGATATAAATCCCCCACTGTGTTACCTTAGCCCTTTGAAAACAATTACATATGAAGTATATAATTACAGCAAATTTCTAGAGAAAAGAACTTAGCAATATTTGAGCAGCAATTATGACATGTAGCATCTTTTGATGCTGTTTGCATCATAGACGATACAGAATGCTTGGTTTACAATGTCATTCGATCTCCCCTTACTCTTTACAGGGGGAAAGTCTGACCGTTTGGTGACCCGGGAACTTTCTCTTATAGCATCAGATGTTTCACTGTAGTGGTTAAATACAAACAACTGAATTTATAACTACATTATTTTGACGTACGTAGACAGCTTAGTGGCTAGCACTGTTTGTCTTTGCATGGTACTAATACAAGTTTAAATAGTGGTTCTATTCCTGTCTGGCTATGTGATGGAAAAATTACTTAACTTCTCACAATTGCTAATTTTTCACCTGTGTTTTGGACATGATAATGCTACACTGGCTCATTGTAAGAATAAAATAAAAATAAGAATATAAAGTTTATGTTATGTATACTTAATAGCCATTATTATTAAGTGATTCCACATCAATTAAACCTTGTATGCATAATTATAATTAGTATCACATTTTATTTTAAATGACGTTGTCCTTTTACGTATTTTCCAGGTGAGAAAATTAAAACTACAAAAAGAAGTTAAATTCTGCCAATGTTTGTCACTTTCTCTGTGGTATTAGAGAGATAGGTCTCAGGCTGAGAAGTAAAAACTTCAATATTCAAGTTCTTTGTGCTTCTGGAATGCTTCTTTTTACACATTTATACAATGGAGGTGATGAGTTCATTCAGCCTGGAATGTAGTTCTTTGCATGGGCTGTAATTCCACTTGGATAGGATATTTGCATCTCCAGAGAATCTAACAGTAGGTCTGAAACAGATATGCATTTATTTTGTAACAAGTTGGCACAGTTATGAAGAATAGGAGCATTTACTTTAAAATAAGTTGCTGATTACTCAAATGTAAAATATATAAGATGAAGGGAAGATAAGAGAGAGGTGTCCAAGTACAAAGTGTAGTGGGAGATATTCAGAGATCCAGTAGAGGGAGCCCCTGCTGGTGAGTTAGACTTCTGGTAAACCTATTCATACATGCATTAAACTAAGTGTATACACACATGTGCATATTTCTCTCCACACACTATATTTTTTTCTTCTTTGCTTCCCTTAACAGTGTTCTAGATTTTTCTTTACAAAATAATATGGAGATTAATAAATTAAACAGATACTTACAGTACTCCTGTGTGTCAATAACTCACAAATCAGTAAAACCAAGCCTTTTGTAATTTACAATAAGGTAGAAAGATGGAATATAGAATAGAAAACATAACTTTAATAGCATATCATGGAGATTGAGGTGAATTGAAATTGGTCTTAGAATGAAAAGTAAGGAGGCTAGTTCCAAACTGGGAAAATGAGAGGAGATTCTCTGGGAAGAATGATAAGTCAGATAAATACCAGAGGAGTTAACTAGGCAGAGACAGGGGCCTATCTATTAAACAGTGTATATTCAAAGGCATGAAGTTTTAAGTGACAAGAGTCTGTTCTGGGACATACAGATAACTCTACATTGCTGAAATCAACAGAATACAGCTAGAGCAATAGAAGTAGCTAGTAAAGCCATTGAGAAAGACCTCAATCACCTCACAAAGTATGAGAAGAAATTGAGATTACAGAATAGGAATTAAGGCGCATATAAGCTAGACAGCGACATGTTTAAAGATGAGTGCTCATCTGTGAAGATCAGACTAAGGGCCGGCAGGAGGAAGCTGTTGGAAGCTGCTACAGTCAACAACTTGAGAAATAATATCAACTTGGGAAATGATTGTGTAAGGGAGAAGTAAGGGAAGGAAGAAGGTGTGGATGGGATTCAAACATTTGGCTTTTGTGAATGGACACATTGTAATTTTTGTTTTGTAGCTATTAAATGCAATGGTCTTACAGGGTTTTCCAATGGACGTTTCTAGTATGTCCCTAGATGTTCAGGCCAGAAAATGGACTAGGGTGCTGCTGGGGATTCATCAGGATATAGACAACAGTGGACACAAGGGAGCAGGTAAAATGAGTCAGGGTAAGTTCAGATGGGTGGACATAAAAGGGAGGGGAAAAGAACGGATAAAGAGATCGGGGGAAGCAATGGTACGGCTGAGGGTAAAGGAAAAATGGGAAATGATGAGGTGCTAATTGGATTTAACGACACATAGGTCATTAATGAATGGCAAAACAGTTTCAAAGAGTAGCTGGAAGTTCAGAAAAGAAGATTATGAAGAAAAAGCACTGATAACAAGGACAAATAATTCATTAAAGAAGTTTGTATGTGGAAGAAGGAGAGACAGGGCCTTTGCAGGAACTTGGTCTGAGATTTTGGCTTATATGTTTGTGGTGTGTGTGTGTGTGTGTGTGTGTGTGTGTGTGTGTGTGTGTGTGTGTGTGTGTAACTTTAGAAGATGCAAAATACTTCCCATTTTTCTATTTGGAGGGTAAAGATCCCAAAGATGTCATGACACTCATCCCCCATTGTCCCACCATGTAGGCACATGGCAGGTGGGATTTCACTTCTCAGTTGATGAAGTCAGAACCCTGTGACTTGGTGTTCCTAGTGAAGATGTGACAAGCAGATGTGACATTGTCACTTTGGGATGGAAACTAGAAGCAGTGAAAAATTTTCTCCCTTACCTTTTCCCCTTTCAGTGACCGAAAAAATATGTGTTAGGATAAATCTGCCATTAGCTTACATCCTAAGAGAATAAAGTAAAATGAATATTGCTTCCAAGGAGGACAGTGGAACAAGCATCAAAAGTCGGGGACTTAGTTAATGTTGATTTCCCCATCTCTTGCATTCTGCATTGAATCTCAGCTTAACTTTTATCATTGCTTATTTGTTTCTCTTAGTTAATTGTTTTGAGCCATGTATAATGTAGCCTGTAAGAACATCACAATAAACTAACTTGGGCTTTCAGACTCTTACCAGGGCTTACATTGTTGACCTCTTTCACCCAGCCCTTCTCCGGCCTTTGGTCTTGAACCAAACGATGCCACTGACTTTCCAGGGTTTCATTTACAGATGCTGACTGAATTGACTGAGGGACTTTTCAGACTCCATCATCTCACGTGAGCTCATCTTTGGAATAAATCTGCCTTTTGGGTCTGGGAAGATGACTTCAGTGGGTAAAGTGCTTGTCACATAAGTGTGAGGATCTGAGTTAGGATCCCTGGCACCCACATAAAGTGAGACATGGGCGTGTGCGTCTGTATCTGTAATGCTAGCATTCCTATAGTTAGGTAGGAAGTGGAGACAGGAGAATTCCCAGAAGCCTATGGGCCAGATAACTTACTGTATGGAGAGGCAAACAGATCACCCTATTTTAAACAAGGCAAAAGGTGAGCATTGATACTCATGGTTGTTTTCTGACTTTGGCAATCAGGTTGTGGCATACATATGCCCATGCTTACATACAGAAACATGTATGGACACAAACATTAAAACTCTCTGTCTCTCTCTCTCTGTCTCTGTCTCTCTGTCTCTCTGTCTCTCTGTCTCTCTGTCTCTCTGTCTCTCTCTCTCTCACCCACCCACACACACACACACACCCACACACACACACACACACACAGAGAGAGAGAGAGAGAGAGAGAGAGAGAGAGAGAGAGAGAACTAGCTAGTTTGATCTCTTAATTTGGTTTTATTTATCTGAAGTACCTGACTGCACACTATTCATGTCTCCAAAGACTCAGTGTTTGAATAATGTGATTTCAAGAATTCCCTTTACAAATAAAGAAACCGAGGCCCTGGATAGGTCCAGGTTTTCCTACCCCCATCACAGTTACCTTTTCTCAGACCTTTGAATTTAATTTACCCAAACCTCAGGTTTCCTGAGGTCCCCTCTGTGTGTCTAGTTTCGACTCCCCATTCACTTAGACTCAAGGTAGAATCTTTATATGTTCTCTGACTCAGCCTTTTCCATTGAAGCTGGATTTGGCTCGGCTTACCCAATCGAGAACTTTACCTCTTTTTTTTCTCTGCTGCACATGGAGTTTTGTTGGAGACTAGGGGTGTGTACACACCCAAAAGCTGTTATCTTGAACCACATACAGCCCAAGGTCTTGAAACAAAGGGGACCAGAGTTTCTTCTTAGCAAGGCCAGAAATGCCTTGCACTTGTCTCGAGTTGAAGAGGTGGAATGGCGACCAGCAAGCAAGGCTCAAGGGCAGACCTGGGTCAAGACTTCTAGAGCAGAGCTGCTTTAGACATAAAAAGACACCAGAAGCCCGGAGGCTAGCTGTCTGTTCGTAAATACTCGAGGGATGCTTTTACTATTTGGGAAGAGAGCAGTTTCCTGGGAGGTATAAGTGTGCCACTCACAGAAGACAGACTTCCCTAACCAAGCCCTGAAAAAAAATCTGGTGATTTATCAGCTTCGTAACAGCTCCTATCTATCAGCAGAATTCTGAAAAATTGGGTGAGACTTTCACTCCTAGGTTAAGGAGTCTATACAATGCTTAGGTTTTTTTTTGTGAAATAATAACAAAGAAGCAGCTATATGTTATGGTTATCACTGCCATTGTTTTTTCACTGAAAAGCACTTGAAGAATGGCTGTTAAGAGCAATGCGAGATCAACTTTTTAGTGAAAAGGGATCAAATAATTTAGATATTCCAAGGCTGCCTTTAGTAACCATTTTCCAAAGTGTGAACAGTTGCCTCCCTAAGATGTATTCATCTGTCAGATTAATTTATCAGATTAGCTAGCAGAGAACTACTTGGGCTGAGTGCCCGCTGCTCCGGGCTGCCTGGAGGCAAAATTGAGACTGGTAGATGGCTAGATGGGCTTGATTAAAGATAGAACATATTGAAATTTCTTTGGTTGGGGTGGAGGCAAGGAAGCCTTCCTTAAAAGCAAAAGTAAAATGACAAACAGTTGGGTGGTCAGAACGCCTCATGGTAACTCAATCCATTTAGCCCATTCAATTAAATCAAATATTCAGATCAGTCAAACAGATTGGATGTAGCATAGAAGCAACATGGCTGAGAAAGTGTGCGCTTACTGAGATGATCTGAAACAATTGATCCTGACATTTGATTGCATCAAAATAATGAATGGTAAATGGTAGAATTAAAAATAAGGCCCAGTGATCTGTGTGCATTGGCCCCTCCGCCTGCCAGTTATCAGGTCTTGCTTACTGCCAGGAGGCAGGAGAAGTAGCACCTCTCAGTTGCAAAAGTAGATTGGAATTTCAAAAGGCTATGCCTGGCAACTGCTCTGTATCTTGTCTCAATAACTACTTATCATCTGAATTTCATGGGTCAGATATTAGGACGAGCCCGAATTGCAAGTTTTGCTGAGAAGTAAAGAACTAAACGAATAATATTTATTTTTACTGCTTGATAGTTTTTGAATCAATTTATTTCTAATTGCGATATTGTGTTTCATCTCTTACAAGATTGTTTTTGCCCACAGAGTGAGATGACCTGTAATATACACTGCCATTATTGCTGGGGCTTTCTTGAAGCTGCCATGGTTGATAGAAAATCTTTAAAAAAAAAAACCCTATAGCATAGTGAAATATGAAATAAAATGGGCATTCAGCGACAAATTATACTTCTACTCGATTAAAAAAATCCTTAAGAAACCTAGCATAATTCATTTCTTCAGTGTCCTTCATTTGCTGCCAAATAGGCTGACACACTACAGCAAATCTCTGACAGTTTTAATAGTAAGAATTCAAATCTCATAGATTGAACTTGTATTTGTGCATTTATACATCTGAGTGTGTATATGGATTATAGAGAAATCTATTTTTTCTACACATTTTTTGAAGTAGATTTTTGCTATTAAATTTGGAAGGAAGAATAATATGTTTTTGGTGTACGTGTATATATGTGTATTAGTGTTCACATGAGTGTTGGTGTATGTGTGTGTGTATGTGTGTGTGTGTGTGTGTGTGTGTGTGTGTGTGTGTGTGTTGGCACATGTGCATATATATGTACTTGCTTGTAGAGTCCTGAGGCTGACATAGGGAGTTTTCTTTGATCATCCTTCTCCTTATGCTGAGTAAAGGCCCTCTCAATCAAACCCAGAGCTTGCCAACTTGTCCCAGGGTTCCACTGTTTCTGCCTTCTACTGTCTGCACCATATAGTCCTGAAATTAAAGATGGTGATCTATGTTGAACCAGCAGTTATGTGTGTTTGGAGAATCTAAGCACCAGTCTGTATGCTTTCATGGCAAATGCTTTATCCTCCAAGCCATCTCCCCAGCCAGAGATGAATAATTTAATAGCACGTGACACTCAATACTGTCTTGCGACGCAAACAAACATTCCATCAGATGGAGTAGCAGGGGAGAAGTCCCAGGGTGGTGGGGGAGAACTGGTTAGTTTCTTCTCAGTTCTCACAACCCAGTCCCTGACAACTGGAGTATTAAACTTTCTTGGCCAGGCCTTATCATTCTTCCTTGTCTGTTGGCAACTTGTTGGCAACAAGCCTACAAAAGGAGGCTGACACTAATGGAAGTGGAAAGAAATCTTCCCAAAGGAAAAAGTACAAGGAAGAGAAGAAGAGATGGGAAATACATAATGTACATAAAATACATCCTTTAACTTAGACATAGAAAGGGAAATGCATCTGTAAAGGTCCTTTGTGTTTGACTGAATGAGGACCTGAGCATTCTTCATGAGTAAGGTCATAAAACCCAATCTATGTTGCCATTCTTTGTAGAAAATATCTGAATCCTGACAGAAGACGTATGATAAAACTATGCTTAAAAGAAGACCACAATGAGATCAGAACCACGTTATCAGTGAATGGTGTGAGACAGGCTACCTGAGTCAGCCCAGTCAAATCATGTGAACACGTTAAAAGTAGAACTTATTCTAGCTGGTGGCAACAAGGGAAATCAAAGAGACTTAAATCATGGGGCATTGATGCTGTGTTGCTTGATCAGAGGAGACAGCCAACAGGTAGGGACCTAAGAGTGGACACACTGAAGAGTGGAAGCATGTCCATACCCAGAATCATTAGACATGAAAAACCCAAGCCTGGTTGTTACCTTTGCTTAGTAAAAAAATAATCAACTAATCCTGCTTGGATTTCCTACTTACAGAACTGTTGTCCTTTGGCAAGGTATGGACATGGTTGTGGATTTGATGGGCCAAATTGAGCTGCCTATTACCTCTAAGTCTCAGGTGGAGTGGTGTAGTAGCTATTTATGCCTTCTTCAAAGAACACCAAAGCAGAATCCTCCTTTTTACTCATGATCCAGGTACATTGGTATATGGTATGGAGACTTCATTCCCTTGGGAGATCCTCCTATGTACACTGGTTGCCGTAGTAAGCCACAAGAAAAAGATGCTAACGGTATCTACAGAATGAGGCCAAATGGACTTCCTTCTACTAAATTGTTTTTATAACTGAAAGTTAGATCAATAATACTACAAACAAAATCAGTCATCAGAAAAAAAAAGTCAATAGTAATGTATCACAAAGTCTCCATTGCTTTACTATAATTCATTTTGGGGACTGTTTTTCATGACCTCTGAGTTTAGGTATTCAACCATAGTGGTATGGATTGTGCTGTGTCATGCTTGGGTGGGTTTCAGTTGCATAAGTCCTGAACTAACTTGGTTCTCATCCTTGTGCTTGGTCATGTGGTTAAAAAAGAAAACAAAAGTTTTTTTGCCAAAGTCATGAAGATGCTTTGCTTTGATTCCAGAGAAGGGATATCTGGGAAAAGGAGATTAGCAGTACAGAGAGCTGAGTAAACAAATGCCCTTATAAACCAAACTCTTACCTGAATGCAGCTTCCATTCCCACCATGAACATTCTATGTGGCCTTGTGATGTTATGATTTAATGTTTTTAATCTGTGTGTATGAGTGTGTGTGTGTCTGTGTGTGTGTGTGTGTGTGTGTGAACATTTGTGTGCACATGTGTGTGAATGCAGGTGTGTGTCTCACGTTGTATACGTAAAGGTGAGGGGACAACCTTGAAGGCTGGTCCTTGCCTTTTGTCTTGTTTGAGACAGAGTCTCTCTTTTCTCTTTGTTAATCACCTCTGCATAGCTGACCTGAGAGATTCTGGCCATTCCTTGGTCTTTACCAGCCCCCTCACCATAGGAGGACTGACATTACAGACACACACTACTTTGCCTGGCTCTACATGAGCTCTGGGAATCTGATCTCATGTCCTCATGCTTGGGCAGCAAGGACTTTATCCACTGAGCCATCTCCCCAGCCCTGATTTTATTATTTTGGTTCAGCTCTCTAGCTTCTCCGTTTTCCTGTCTGTGGAGTGTTTATTCTAAGTAGGTGCATGAGTGTGCAAATCTAGATACGGTCAGCTGACTCCACACCCCATTATACTTGTGAAGGAAATGGCCTGCTCTGATATGGAGGTTGGCCCAATTATCTGGTAGACAAAGAATAGTTGTTTTAAGGATGCTGCATTTGAGGAATGATTTAACCATTTCAGTGTTGTATAGCAGTTGACTGTGATTTCACACCTGATGGCAGGGAAGATATTTGGAGCTGGAGAAGTAGTTGCTCATTTCTATCAGTACAACCCTGAGCATTAGATTTTCTTAATAAAAAAAAAAAAAAAAAAAAAAAAAAAACTCTGAAAAAAAAAAAAAACAAACCCAAAAACTGACAGAGGTGATTTTGGCTAGATGCTGTGACTTTACCAAACCTCCCGTAGATGAGTCTGGTTGACAATGTTCTATATACCTATACTGTTGCCTGTTGCTAATGTCCAGGCTGGGATGGTAATATCATAGCCCTGATGTCATTGCCTTATGCAAGCATTTCCTATTGTAGCTATGGAGAACAAGTAAGAAACTAGCAAACTTCTATATTTAACTAATTAGTGAGTTTGGGAGTAGAATTTCTGTGGATAATCACCACGAAGTCTCTTGGGCTACAGAGTTCCAAAAAGTGGGCCATGATGCTGGGCGGTGGTGGTGCACGCCTTTAATCCCAGCACTCGGGAGGCAGAGCCAGGCGGATCTCTCTGCCAGGCGGATCTCTGTGAGTTTGAGACCAGCCTGGTCTACAGAGCAAGATCCAGGAAAGGCGCAAAGCTACACAGAGAAACCCTGTCTCGAAAAACCAAAAAGGGGGGGGGGCATGGTAACGGGACAGTGACCTGTTAAGCCTCGGTACAATTGTCATTGCAATGTACACATCTGCATCTGTGACAGAAGGACACATGTCTCCAACCTTTATACAAATGCATCCGTTCTCTTCCTTTTCATGTACCATGGCCTTTTCTTTTTCTTTTTCTTTTTCTTTTTCTTTTTCTTTTTTGCTTTGATTTCTTTTGACTGTATTTTAAACCCCGATCCACAGAGAGAGGATAGGAGATGTTCAAAACACAAAATCGCAAGTCATTGTTCCGTTTCCGATTGTGCTCTGGTTTAGACCTGGTTTGGAGGAAGCTGTTTCTTTAAACTCTTTCTCTTGCCCTATTTGAGATTAATCGGCGACAACACCTGTTAATGTGGCTGGACCTTCCACGGTGCTAATGTGAATCACTTAGCTATTTAAAAAATGAGAGGGAGTAGCTTTCATCCCTTTGGCCATGTGCTAAGATTAAACACTTACTTTGTCAAACCTTAGCAGGCAGCCTAAGTGAGGGCACCGCAGAGGAGATGATGAACAGACCTGAGAAGCGGCAAGCATCCACCACACCCCTGAAGGTGAAATCCAGCAAACTCCTGCTGTTACTGTTGCTAAAAGTGAACACAGGATTTGGCACTGCTGAAACCCACCTTTCCCCCCCAAACCTCACAGAATCGAGGAGAAGGGAAAGGCAGGGAATTGGAACAGATGCTGAGGCAGCTGGAGACAGACCCTGAAATATATAATTGTACCCAATTTGGTTACTAAATGTAGGGTGCTTATAGACACTGTGTTTTTAAAGAAGTAATAGACTTTTTATTGCCACTAAGGCTGAAATGAACAAGTCATTTGATCATTTTGTCTAGATTAACTGGTAATGAATCAATTAGCAAACACTCATTTCAGACAGTCACCTAGTTAGTAATTGGTGTATAACTCCACCAATGCAGTAAAAAGGGTCAAGTGTTTATGTAAGGTCTTAGAAATGCAGAGTCCCAGAGTAAAGGGTTTTCAAGCACACTCAGACACATAGACACACAGACACATACACAGAAGACACCATATATATTAAGTAAAAATAAAAATAACAATGGTTATTATTATTATTATATTGTTATTAGTGTGTATGATATATGTAAGTGTGGGCAAGTTTGTGCCATGGCCTGTGTGTGTGTAAGTCAACTCTCAACCTCTGCGTCAGTTCTCTCCCTCCACTGTGATATTTCCGGGATCTAGTTCAGGTCATTAGGCTTTTGTGACAGGTGATTTCCATGGCTGAGTTGTCCCACCAGCCCTCAAGCACATATTTTCACATATCTGTGGATGCTTAGGTTTGCAAGTGTGTGGTATCTTTTATACCTTACTCACTACTGCGAAGCAGATTAAATGACTAAAGCCAGTTTTTCTATTGACTAAAGCCAGTTTTTCTATAAAAGGACGACTCCTCATACTAGGTTTACAGTTGTCTGCCCCCCCCATTGTGTTTACATATGTGAACTCATCTGTAACAGACCAAACATATTCAAAGGAAAAATTGTGTGTACCGAACATGTATACACTTTTTTCATGTCACTATTTTCTAAGCAATACAGTGTAACAACATTTGCATAATGTCTCTATTGGATTATATTTCAGATGATTAAATAAGTAGAAAAGCATGTACAGGGGCTATATACATATTATACATCACACGATGTAAGAGCTATGACTATTGTGGACTTTGTTATCCACAGGGGTTCCCGGAGCCAGTCTCTCATGGAGACTGATGAATGACTGTGTATACTTAGCCGTTAAGTCCTGCAGCTATTGACCCAATAATTGTGTAAGAACCTTTGAAGTACTTGTTTATGCTCATTCTTTTGCTGTTTATACCAATGCTCCGAGACTCGTTCTTTATTTCCATGCGTTGGAGGAAAGCCTAGCGTTGAATGCAGTGCCCCAGACTGACTGGAGAAGGCTACTATTGGTAATAAGACAGAAACGCTCTGCAGCATTGGAATGAGACATGAGGCCTTAGAGCTCAGCTCAGCAGCTTATTCCAACCTCTTGGTTCTGGTGATTGAGCAGCTGGCACAGAAGAGGCTATGTTCTCCTAAGATAAATTTAGCAACTCCTGTAACACGCAGTAGAAAAGCAAAAGACATAGGTGCTCTGAGTTATGCCAGTAAACGTATTTTGACAGTGGAATTTTAAAAGGCTTTCAATTAAGTTCAATTTGAAGAATGGCTACTGTATTCAGATTTGCTCAGGCTGTGCTGTAGGAACAAACAAATCCTCCTATCTCAGTGGTTTCATGTGTAAGAATTTATTCCTTGTTCTGAAGACCACATGAGAATAGGAAGAAACAAAGTGCTAGAGAGGCCCACAGAAATCCACAAAGATACCCCCACAACAGACTGCTGGCAATGGTCGAGAGACAGTCCGAACTGACCTACTCTGGCGATGGGATGGCCAAACACCCTAATTGTCGTGCTAGAAACCTCATCCAACTACTGAGGGATCTGGATGCAGAGAGCCATGACTAGGCCCCAGGTGGATCTCTGGGAGTCCAATTAGCGAGAATGAGGAGGGTTTATATGAGCGAGAATTGTTGAGACCAAGGTTGGGTAAAGCACAGAGACAAATAGCCAAACGAACGGAAACACATGAACTGTGAACCAGTGGCTGAGGGGTCACCAACTGGATCAGGCCCTCTGAGTGGGTGAGACAGTTGATTGGCCTGATCTGTTTGGGAGGCATCCAGGCAGTGGGACCGGGTCCTGTGCTCATTGCATGAGTCGGCTGTTTGAAACCTGGGGCCTATGCAGGGTCCCTTGGCTCAGCCTGAGAGGAGGGGACTGGACCTACCTGGACTGAGTCCACCAGGTTGATCTCAGTCTGTGGGGAAGGCTTTGCCCTGGAGGAGATTGGAATGGGGGGCGGGCTGGGGGGAAGGTGAGGGGGGCGGGAGGGGGGAGAACAAGGGAATCTGTGGCTGATATGTAGAACTGAATTGTATTGCAAAATAAACATTTTAAAAAAAGAAAAAAAAAAAAGAATTTATTCCTTGTTCAAGTAAAATCTGCTGCAGGCTTGGCACTTCTCCTACAATGCCCCCCATCCAGGTGGGGACTCGAGGCTCCCAACGGCTTCCATCTTGTGGAGGGGTGCTGTTCAACACGGGGTCCTCTGGTGATGCGGTTGCTGAAGAGGATTGGGAGGACGGTTCGCTACCATTTCACTGCTGCATCCCTGAAGACGATGCCATGTTGTCGCACAGATTACAGGCTAAGACTTATCACTAGGCCATTCCTAACGGCAACGTCTTCTCACAAAACAGGACCCATTTCGAGTCTCAAAGACAGATGAAAACCCGGTGTCAATGAATGTTGCCATCATCCCACACAATACGCCACAAAGATGAATGGTTTTCCAGTTAAGACCCATTGGCTCAAGACTGCTCATCCCAAACCACGAGAATCACAACATAAATAAATAGTGGCTTTTAAAATCAAATCTTAGCTCCACGTTTGACATTTACCAAGCCTTTAAATGTGCATTGGCTACCTATAAATCTTTAGCTTCTGTAGTTCAGTGGGGTTGGGAAAGTGCAACAAAACAAGCCAAATGCTCTATTAGTACTGAAGCGATTCTGATTAATGGAGAGGGTAGCCAGCGGGACCGCACTGGGCAGGGTGTAAGAGGAAAACACAAGAGATGCTGCTAGCTAGTGGAGGAAAGGCTGGTAGGGATCTCCAAGGAAACAAGATAATCCTTGGAATACGAGGGTGTCACACCATCCCACCACAGCACCGCTGGGGAGAGAGGCCAGTGGTGTCTTGTGAGCTCAGTGGTTTGTACAAGGAGAGGCTTTTGTTAAGTCTGAGCTCCTTTGAGTGATATGTTATTGTGTTATCCAGAGTTCTAAATCCCTCAACAACTATTTCTCTCCCTCCCTCCCTCTTTCTCCTCTCCTTTTTTTCCTTCCTTCCTTCCTTCCTCCTCCACTCATTTGAAGCTTGAAGGCAATGTTATTAGAGTTTAAAAGCAAAAAACCAAACCAAAACAAAACAAAAACCTCCAGGGCAGGCAAGCTCTAAACCTTAATGGCTGTCCAGAGGAGGGGACTAGAGAGAAGAGAAGGGGAAGAAAACCACACTGTGGGTAAAAGCCAAGCTTCCTGAGGTAGCCTGGCTGGTATGGATGTCAGCCACATGGTGGGGAAGGGAATAGGGGAGCTTTTGAGAAATAGGAGGGAAGACCAAAGCAGGACAAAGAATATACTCAAATTCTGGCCAGAATCCAAAAATATGAGAAAAGGGGAAAGTTGCATCTTTCTGAAACTCAGGTGCAGGGGCCTAAAGAAACCAATGTTTTTTGTTTGTTTGTTTGATCTTGTCTTTATTTTTATTTATTTATTTTATTTTTTGTTTTTGTTTTACAAGAAAGGAATGATCATTCATGTGGACTTGTTCAGGAATACCTCCACCAACATTTTGGTATGCTTTGTTTTAGACTTTTTATGTATCATGCCTTCTAGATAATCTTATGTCTTGCTTTGTTTACAAAGCCCTCAAACCAACAGTATTTCCACAGGTTCCATGTCTAAACTCTTGAGTTCATTTTTAAGGATCAGTTCCATACAGAACAATCTGCCTCATTCAATTACTCCATAACAGGTAACACTAACATACTTGCCCCCTGGAGCAATGATTTTAGTCCTTGTTGTATATTAGAGTCAACCAGGAAGTGTTAAAAAACAAAAAAGACATGATGCACAAACTCTACAGAAACTAATTTACTTATGACTTGAGGAGGCTGCAGTCCTGATGTGGGTCTATTTGAGCATCCAGGGGCACCACTATACATTTACCATAGCTCAGCCATTTTCCTACCTCTCATTTTTTTTTGTCCCTAATTTTCTGAGCTCTAAATTTGATCCACAGCCATATCCAATTCTACTTTCACCTTGTCATAAAACACTGAAAACCAGTACAGTAAGCTGGGTTTTTAATCAGTATTCCTTGGAAGGGCTAGATAAGAAAACCTATAAAAAAATTCCTACATTTAAAAATTTATTATCTGTGCTGAATCTCATCCAGGAGAGATTCAGCCTTTTCCCCACATGCAAATTATTTGAGACAGACAAACAGTCAGAAAACAACTGGGAAAAAACACATACCTGCCCAGCACTGAACTCCTGAGATCCTTTTCCAAGTATCATTGGGTGGGGCACAGCTCCTGTTATTGGCTACTACTTGGGCAGTTATGATACTCAGGCATTTTGAGAACCAGGGTTAGTCACCAATCTTGAGAACACACAACTCTAATATACATACAACACACAACGTCAATGGCTTCAACTTCTCTGGTCCTCGGGACTCTTTGAACACTAGCTGACTCTTCCTGTGTGGAGAATGGTAAATTGAACACAGGTAATGAAGGCTGATGCCATGTCTTTTGCTTGCATGTGCTACAAGATGGGCATAAGGAATGGGATTCATCACAAAGAGACTTGGATGCAAAGTCAGTGCACAGGCCATTGGTGGCTGTAAGGTACCAAGCAGTGCAATTTTCAGCTCTCAAGTATTTCTTCAACCGTCTTCTCTTAAATCATGGTATTTCATGTGTTGAGTGTAGCATACCATGGCTGCTTGTGTGCACACATGGTGTATTTGAAACAGTTAACAAACATGCTTCTCTAACTGTAAATCATCCAGCAGCAGGGATTAATTTTCCATGTCCTTTTAGAAACATTTTTGGCATCTCTGTTCTTTGGCCTCTGAGTGAGAATTCACGTGATTCATGACAACCCTCTACTAGAAATCTTGTAATTGGCATTATCAAAAACCTACTTGGAAGCTGGCAATGGATGGTGAACACCTGAATCCCAATGAAGGGGCCAGTAGGCTTAATCAGAAGGACAATGATTTTAAAGACAACCTGGACTGCACCGTGAGACCCTGTCAAAAACTAAATGGAGGTGGCTATCTAAGATCAAGGTGGTTTTGTTTTGCAGGCTGATGTGGCCTCTCCTCATGGGACACCTAAGTGCCCTTTGAAGAATAACATTCCTTTTCCTGTCCCCCAAATTCCTCAGACTATCTTGCCTGTGTCTCCTTTGGTAGTAGTGACTTTTTTTTTTCTGGCTTATAAACTAAACTTCTCTACAATCACTAGAGAGAATTGATTATAATTTTTTTCTTCTCAAGTCATTTTTCTTTGAGTTGTACTTAGTTAGCACTCTGTTTCTCCTTCTGCTGAATGGTGGACATCTGGTCCATGGGAAATACTTAAGCACCTTTTTAAAACTCCGTGTAATATGTGTATGTCTCTGTGTACACATGTGAAAGTAAGTGTGTTTATATAGGCACACATGTGGGCACATGCAGGTCATGTCAACTTCTAGGATTATTCCTCAGAAGCCTCCTATTTGTTTTATAGTCTCTCTCTCTCTCTCTCTCTCTCTCTCTCTCTCTCTCTCTCTCTCTCTCCCTCCCTCCCTCCCTCCCTCTCTCTCTCTCTCTCTCTCTCTCTCTCTCTCTCTCTCTCTCTCTCTCTGTGTGTGTGTATGTGTATTGCATATATATATTTTTTGAGACAGAGACTCCCACAAGGACCAAAGGTTTAGTAATCAGGCTAGGCTACCTGGACAGTGAGCTCCAAAGATTGCTTTTTCAGCTGCCCCAACACTGGGGTTACAAGCAGGTACTTCCACACCCAGTTTTTATATAGGTGCTGAGAATCAAACTTAGGTCCTCATGACTGCATGGCGAGCACCTTACAGCTGTGCTGTTCCCCTCACTTTTAAACATCCTTCATGACAATAAGCTTTTGGAGCTGCAGTTGAACTCATCTGAGCTACCATACCTTCCATTTGCCCTTAGTGGCTATGAAGTTTGTGTCTGAGTAAAGGAAGGTGTCAGGAACCAGGGCTCACATCTTAATAGCTTTAAAGGACCAACTCTTTAGAAGGTTCTATTAAAGCCCCTTTGAGTAGCATGGGGGGAAACAGGCTGTCTTTAACCTACTCCAAAGTGATGTTGGGAGTGAGATTCATTGCTCATTAATGAGCCTGCCACCAAACGCCTCCCAAGAGCTGTTGAAGAAAAGAAAAATGTGTTCATTGCCATTAACTGAGTAAGTGCTGACGCACTTAACCCCAGCGCTTCCACCTGCAGTCACCCAGGTGAGAAGCAGCTAGCTGGCAAACTACACGAAGCTTTGTGATAGTCAGTCTGGGACTCGTATATAAAGCCACTGCTTGCTTTGTCTGTCTTTGACGTATTAATGCATCTTCATACGCACGGCTCATTACTCCCCTTGGCAGTCTTCTAGTCCTCTTATTTCTCTTCTGCTTCAGTTTCTCGGGGAAATGCCTGTCTGCATGTCTGCTAGAAGACCCCCAAAGCAAATTTCAGACTTGCCACATAGCCTGTCTTAAGAATAGCGTTGCTCAAAACTTACCGATGAAATTTGATTAAAAAAAAAATCTGTCAAGCTCACTTTGCTCATTGTGGTAACAAAGATATATAATAACATAGGAAGATTTTTATTTATATAGCTGTGCATAGATGCAGTTAAAAAGAAATAAATATTAGGCAGTAAATTTAACTGGCTAAGACAAAGAATATTTTGATTGTGTTGTTGGTGCAGATGGGAATTTGAATGGCATTGTTTTTCAACCCTGCCTGAGGCTGGGGAATAGTAAATTTTCTCAAATGCCATTTAAGTGTCTCTGCCTCTTGCTATTTGTCTTGCCAAGGATATCATAGGTCTTGATGGATTTGTTATGCGCAGTCATGCTTGGCTGACGCTTCCACGTCTTTGATTGTCCCACTAGGAATTTCATTACAGGGCTGTCCTCAGGAAATCTGCTGCTGGCTGGACGCGCTGCATCACCACGTGCCCTGCAGCTTCGGCGTGGTAAATAGATTTTTCTGTTTGTTCAGCTTGCTTAGGCACTTACTCTACAGATGTACACAAGAATAAAAGGTTTCATGTTGATCTTTCCAGGTCCAGATTATGTATAATTGCGTCCTTCTTATTAGACAGTATCTTTATTACACCAGAGAGGCTGCTAGACACATCAAATCATTCTGGAAGAGGTGTTCTTTGTTTTCTTAGAGCTCGTGGGTTCATCTTCAGTTTTTCTCTCATGCCATCTCACATCTGAAGAGAAAACGCTTCTTGTGTACTTTGCTGGAAAATTGACCTTTTCCTGGCATATACAGCAGGACTTCATTCACCCATCCATTCATCAATTTTATGTGTGTATGGCAGATATGTCTGTATATGTAGATGTGTCTGTCTATGCCTGTTTTTTTCTGTCTTCTTCAATTGTTCACAAGTGTGTGTGTGTGTATGTGTGTGAGTGTGTGTGTGTGTGCACACACACGTGTGTGCGCACACGCATGTACCCTAGTATACATGTGGAGGTCAGAGGACAATTTTCAGGAGACAGGTTTTTTTCTTTCACCATGCAGGTCATGGGGATCAAACTCAGGGTGTCAAGCTTGGTGGCATACACGCTGGGCCATTTCACAGTTCCTCTACCTTATTGTTTTTGATACAGGGTCTCTCCTTGTACCTTGAATTTACTGAAATTTTTCTAGAATTTCTGACCAGCTAGCTCCAGGACTTCTTCTGTCTCCTCTTCTCTAGAGCTGGAATTATAGACATATGCCATCATATTTGGCTTTCTACAAAGTGACCAGGGATCTGCAGGCATGCTTGAGCAGTAAGCACTTTGCTGGCTAAGCCATCTCCCCAGAACCTATTCTCACTTTAAAAGTGAGTAGAGAATCACCAGCAGATTTGGAATCCCACTAAGAAGATTCCGGCTTCATTACGCATATGCACTGGCTTATAAACCATGTGTGATTTCTGAAGCTGACTCTCTTTGTTGCTGTTCAGGACTGTGGTAAACTCAATAGTGTTCTGGGGAGCAGAGATGAGTCACTTTCAGGGTTCAGTTTGCAAACATCTCCCCATTTGAGTTTTCCTGGGAAAGGGAAATGTGTTCTTGTTGGTTAATACTTGTTCTTCATGAAGAAGTTTTCATCAGGGAATTGGGCCGGGGGTGGGGTGTGGTGTGGTGGGTATGGTGGGTGTGATGGATGTGGTGGGTGTGGTGGGTGTGGTAGGTAGGCAATGCTTTTCCTCAGTGAAGTTCAGGAACCTGAAATGTTTTCACTGACAAATGAAGTTTATATACTTAATGCACAGAAGTGTTGTCTAAACCCAAATCTCCCTATGTGTCTTCTAGTTCTAGTATTCTTAAAGGACAAAGAATATAAACACTATGGCTTTGACTATCATAGGCAAGACATTTCTTTAGTTTTTCCTTTAAAGGTCCCATGACATTGAATTTCAAATGTAAGTTATATTAAACATTTATCCCTTTGTGATGCAAGTAATTCACTTATACAATGAAAACTTTCCCCCCATCACAACAAGGCAATTACACGTATGAAATCACAGAGACTGTGAGTATGCACACGCCCCATGTAAGTTAAAGTCAAAGCCAATACCAGGATGAAGAAGGGAGGTGAACATGACTTCGCACCACTAGTCAAGAAGCTTTTAGCAACTGATAGCTTCTGGGAGAGGAAATTCTGTAATGCACAGCGATGTTCTTTATTGCCACCTTTTAAAGGACAGCTTTGTTTTTTCTGATTCCTTCTTCAAGTTCAATCCAAAGACTGTCCATTTATCACCAACTCCATCAAATATTTTTGTCTTCTCTTACCTTCCTCCTTCCTTCAGAGATACATAGTTTATATTTTAAAGGCATGTGTAATCCTTCATGCCTGGTATTTAAATAACAACAAATATATATGTGGCTACTTATCGAATTAATTATTAAAGATTTTATATGTGTGCGTGTGTGCGCAGAATATTATACCACCAATAATTCTGAGGGTTTCACAGGCAATGGATAAACTCTTTTCTCTCCATTCAAAGTGTACCTCTAGGGATTATCCCCTAGGCCCTATTTTTTTTTTCATGCTCATTACTCTAACTTACAGAACTTTCAGAAAGAACAAGGATAATGCCTATCAGATCAAGACCACCTTTCTGTTCCACTTCTTCTCTTATCTCTTATTCTCCTAATTTCTGGGTTATGCCTATAGCATAATGTCTCTCCATGCTCAAAACCATCACTGACTCACCACTACCCATGAAGCGTGTACACATCCTTGGCAAACAAGAAAATGGATGGGTTAAATTGTTGTAAATGATTAACTGGGATTTGAATGTGTTAATTTGAATTAATTTAGGGATGTTCTTTTCTCCCTTACAATATCACTTCAAATATTCAAATATCCTAGCACAAATATCTAGACAGAAATTTCTATTAACTTACCTAAATACTATGCTGCTTTCATTTGAAGGTAAATCTCAATTTGTAATGGACACTACCCATCTATTGGAAATTCTATTCTAATAACAAATTATTGGTTTATGTGAAAAGCCACCTGGATATTTCAAAATATCAGCTAATGCTTAAAGCTTCCAATTCAAAAGTTTCTAGTGTTAGATTCCACAAAGCATTTTGGGAGGCATTGCCATAAGCATAGCTGAAGGTTTTCATTGTTATGTGTTGTTTTCTTATGTCCATGTGTTCAACCAACACATACCGAGGGCCTATTAAATGTTTTGCATTTTCTCCGTGCTCCAGAAATTACTCACTGAGTGAGAAGTGTTTTCAGTTCAGCAAATCAACCATCATTGCAAGGTGCATCCAGGAGTAAAGGTGAGGTGACTATACAATAAAGACACAGATGTGATCTCTCTAATGCAAGTTATAGCCATTCCTTTCCATTGCTTATTTCAACTGTACTGACTCAGAATAATACCTGAAACCATTCAAATGCTATTCACACAAAGTACCTGAGTACATTCAGATTAAACTATACGCTCTGAATCACAAAGCAAATGATTAGCAGCCTGATCCAATCTAAGATTCTTAAGAGGTTGATCAATGATCATTATGTTCATTAGAAACATCCTAGAAAGACTCTTAGGTTCGAAGAAAACTTTGAAGATGCTGAACCCAAGACATACCTTCTGCTTTGGTTAGAAAGTAATAAAGAGGGAAAAAAGGCCATTTTCAGGGTCCTAGATATCAAACTAGGGTTAGATTCATCAGTACTGATTGATCTATTATAGATACCTAAATAAATAAACTGTTTACTTTTGGAAAGAAGGAAAGGAAGAAAGAATTTCAGAAAGTTGCCTTACCCAAGGCAACATATGGCCCTTATGCTGGTCTTGTTACTATTGAACAGAGGTGATAGAATATTAGAGAGAACGATGATGTCAGAGATGCATGAGATGTTGGAAGCTGTAACTCCACATTTCCCTTTTGTACTTGAGATAGCAGAGGCCACATAAAGAACTGACTTGTCCAGTGATGCACAAAACTAGAAGCAGAGCGAAATATCTTGACTCTTAATTCTATGACGTTTCTACCGTTGTCACTCATGCTCTTAGATAATTTAGTAGAACATCAGAGCTTCAGTTTATATTTTATAGTGAAAAAACTTATCTTTATCTTGAAAGCCAACTCTTTCTCAGCATGTGAAGGTGATTCTGTGCTTGTGTGTACCACACTCCTGGGTTTCCATGACCTTTTCTTCCAGCATGTTGTAGATTAATAGCAGATTGTTTCACAGAACATGAGCAGATTTTAGTAAAGATTTTTTCCCTGTATAAATCTTGTATTTATATTCATAAAAGTCCTTAAGATACTTATTTATAGTATTGTGATTATAGTTATATAATTCAATATTAGGTATTTGAAATGACTAAGAGAGTTGCCCCAAGTGTGAATTTTTATAGTAGTATCTTTTATTTTTTCAAGGTTTCATGCATTCACACAACATAAATTGATCATATCTGTGTACCACTACCTCCCTCAAACTTCCCCTATGTGTGCATGGATGTGCTGTCATCCACTGGGGTACAAGCCATCTACCAGGGGCCATATCCCCAAAGGTGAGTGCCTCTCTTTCCCTCTGCAACCATCTACTCCAATAGCTGCCTCATGGACATCTTCAAATCTGTGCTGGAATTTTGATTATCTTTATCTCATGCAGGTAACCACAGATGCTGTGAGTTGCTGTGTGCAATGGCCATGTTAAGTTCAGAAATGAGCATTTCCCAACACTTTTCTGATACTCTGGCTCTTACATTCTTCCCATCTCCCTTTCCATGAACTACTCTGAGCTTTGAATGGTGGAAGGTTGATATAGATGACCAATCTGCCTGAGTCCACATCTATGGGAGCATACACACACCGGTGGGTGCACACACATACACATACACACACCCACACACACACACACACCCCTATAGGTACACACACACATGCACAACTATATGGAGTCTTGGATATATTGATGAACTTGGCTGTCATAATACTTATTACTGTGTAACATAAGTATATATAATGTATATACATTTATATCAAATCATATGAAATATCTTAAATATATATTTTTCATTTACACATATATAAAGCAGAAATTTGCACTGGAAACAAATGTTTGATAAATAAAAATAGAAAATTAAAGCATGAAAGAAAGAAAAGTGAAAGAAGGGAGGACAGGAAGGAATGGATGGAAGGAAGAGATAATGAGTTGGATAGAGAGAACAGAATTTTCTTAGTAACCAAGAATTTCTTTCTTAATTATTAATCCCTCAAACAATCACACTTTTGAGGAATAAATTATGGCTAAATAATAGCCATGGCCACTGTCTACAACATCTACAATGGCAGTCCATTAATACACTAGAGCACAGGGTTGGTGCACGATTGCCATCCAATAGTCCTTCATACTTACTGGTGGCCACTTATAGCGACTTCAAAAGTTCAGTCCTGGTAGAGGGAAAGTCTTCACGAGACTTTTCTCTAAGTTTATCTGAGCTCACAGGTTTGTTTCTGCTGACATGCTGGGATGGCCACAATAGAGCTGCTTGTAGAAATTATTGTACTTGTAGCTCTCACATCATAATTTCCAGGCCATAGTCCTCAAATGGATCCTATCTTGGTTATAGATGGATAGATAAGCCAATAGGCAACTTTCCAAGAGATTCCTTCTTGTTGAAATAATAAATCCCTTCCCTGAATCGGAGAAAAAATTCATTTTTGTTGACTTTTTTATTTTCCAATCTACATTTTTATGTCTATAAATATGCTGAATATTCATGCAATTTCATGTTATGATGTATTATGTCATATAATACATAACTCTGTACTGACATTTGTTTTTATTATTTTCTTGTGTTTTTCCTCCTTGCTGTATGGAAATCTAACCAACTCCCACCTTCTAACTGTAAGAAGATATTGACCTTACCATTTTTGACGCCTCAAATCTCCCAAAGAAGAGACCCTCAGAGCTCAATAACTCACTTAGAAAACTTGCTTTTTGGTCACACATTTTCTGATGAAATAGAATTTTTCAGAGGAATAATATTTCTATAGTTTTATTACTATTACCACTTCATGGTTGAATAGGTTCATAGATTTTCACATTTCATTTGTTAAAAACATTTTTATTCTTTGAGAATTTCATACATGCATATGATGTATTTGGACCATATTCAACTCCAATCTTTCCTTAACTTCTTCCCAGTCCAACCCCACACATACCCTCTATCCCAGTAATGGCTTCTGGTCCATGGGTTCATCACACTTACAGTACCAGACATGCCTTTCCTCCTGTGACTCAGACTTCAAATCAATTATGAAAGAGGTTTGTTACCACCATAACATTCATACCACAGTTGTGCTCATGGGCATATCTTTTCAGGTCAGTTATTATTATAGCTCATGGGTATCACAACTCGTTTAGACTATTGATGACTTTTCTCTGCCAGTAGCCTACTAAGCACCTTCTGTTCATATTAAAGCTAGCCAGCAAGAAGGAGACCTCACAGTCAGGACCAACTTCATTTCTTCATGTCCTAAGACCATGGTATGTAGTTTCTTCAGCAATACAATTTTTGCATCAAGTTCTGGTGGACAGCCAATAGCAATGGCAATAGATTGCATTGTTTTGGTAGTCTCCATGACACAGCAAACAACAGTTTGAGGAAGCTGGACAATGAGCTTTTTATTTGACATGATATAGCTTTTAGGAAAACCATAACTCCCTTAAATTTTGTATATGGTAGCTCCATTTGAATACACACACACACACACACACACACACACACACATGCATGCACATACTTTATGAAATAGTAGATTTCCATATGGATTTTTCAAATATCTTTACTGTTAATTATCCTTTCCCTACCTCCCATCTCTCTTCACACTTTGCATGGGGAAGAAAGATCCATATATATTCCATGTATATATCTTTTTATATCTATATATCTCTATCTTTTTAAAAATCCTTCTAGTTAACTCAGGCAGAGTCTCATTCATGATTTTTCAGTAGGAAACCAAGTTCTCAAAAGATAACATAGTAATAAAAGCCACCTCATCACATTATAATAAAAAACAAGACTTGAGAACACATTCAAATTTTGGTATAGAATTTTTCTCCAAGGAGTTCCAGATCTTCATATTTTCATTCTTTCTTTGTTTTGTAACTTGAAAGTTAGCTTATTCCTAAGCCAGGAGAACATTGTGATCTTCTTCGTCAAGACAACAGATAGCTCATG